>NC_062215.1:179165474-179432974 GCF_902686445.1 Sciurus carolinensis | reverse complement strand
ACTCGCAAAAGCAGCTAGGAGAACATCAGCTGAGAAAGAGGCCAGCCCCCCCACAGAAGACCCCTCAGCTGGAATCGTGAGCAGGACTTGTGCCCCACACCCCTCCCACCTCTCCTTTGGCCTGGCGGAGTCAAGGCAGGCAGGAGAAGCCTGAAGCCTGGAGGTTCTGGTCAGGGCTCAGCGGGAGGTCCAGTTCAGAGCGCCAGTGTTACCAGCAACGCTGGAGGATTCAGAGTGACCGTGGGCTGTTAAGTCACGTAAGAGGGGCGCCACGTCATGGGGTGGCCCAAGCCAGAAGACCCTCCCCAGGGGAGGGGCCGGAGGGCAGTGGTGGTTTGCATGGTTCAACCCCCACCTCCTCCTCAGCCTCCTCCCCGGCCTCTTCCTGGCTGCTCCTCCTCTCTGCTCCATCCTCATGGGGAGGAAGGAGTATGTTCTGTGAAAACCTAGGAGTCAGAATGAGCACCAGCCAAGTTGCTCCAGGTGCCTCAGACGAACCACAACAAAGACTCACCAATGGCACCTCTGGGTGGTGGAAAACTGGGTTATTCTTACCTTTTCTGTATTTTCCTAGTTATTATCAATGAATAGGCACTACATAGATTTTATATTTTAAACACTTAATATTCTAGGAATTAGACAGAAAGAGAGAAAGAACCAGGTGCCACGGTGCCCGCCGGCAATCTCAGCAGCTCGGAGGCTGAGGCAGAAGGATCACAAGTTCAAGGCCAGCCCCAGCAAATTAGTAAGGCCCATAGCAACTTAGTGAGACCTCGTCTCAAAATAAAAGCCTAAGAAGGGCTGGGGAAGTAACTCAGTGGTAAGTGACCCTGAGTTCAGTACCTGGTACCAAAATAAAAAGTGTGAAAATGTCAAAGTTGCCGTAAAAAAATGAGATCACTCCTGCCACCCAACCAAAAAAACAGGAAGCGAAGCCGGGAGGCGGTGGAGGGGGCTGCGGGGCATGAGCCCGAGAGTGGCCGCCCCAGAGGACCGGTGGAGCCCCCGGCTCGCAGAGCCACTGCCGCCTCAGATAGGAGCGTCTGCGAGGACACCTGCCCAGCTCCCCTGTGAGCCCCGACGGGTGACGCCGGCTGTCGGCCACTGTGCCCAGGGTGAAGCTCCCAGCATCCCCTGCGACCCCTCGTCTTGCCGTCAAAACCTCTGAAGACGCCCACAGGGGCTGATCCCGCCCAGGCCGAGCAGAGACCCGCATCCTTCGCAGGAACTGAGGTTTAGCCTTTCACTATCTTGACTGGTGGAAGTGAGGAGGGAAAGCGAGACCGAGAGCGGGGAACAGGAGAGGAGGGCGCCAGAGGGGCAGTCCCTCCCCGGAGGGCCCGCGGGCGGCTGACGGAAGGGGGCAGGCATGGGTCCTGACACTGGCCACACCGGAGTCACGAAGGCCCACGCAGGTACCTCTGCCTGTGCCCTCTCACTGAGGGGGTGTCCTCCCGGCGCCCAGTTCCTGCTAGAGAGTGACCTGGAGAAGCCAGCGGTCATCCAGCCAGCTGGGCAGCTCCCAGGGCCCCGTGCCGACCTTCCTGGGGGAGAAGAGAAGGAAGACCAGGGGCCGTCTGCACTCGCGGCTGGAGGCCTGGAGGGGCCTGGCTGCTGCTCCATCTGCACAGAGCCCCCCAGAGGACAGGAGGACGCTGGAGCTGGCCGGCACTCCCCCTGCCTGCACTGCTCCACGGGTGGCTGCAGGACGTCGTGGACATTCGAGGTTGGGATCATCCCCACTTGTATTTGGGCGCGAGGGAGCCACACCAGATTTTTTAATTTAATTTTTTGGTACTGAGGATTGAAACTGGGGCACTTAACCCTTGAGCCAATCTGCAGGCCCTCTTTTTAATGTTTTATTAAGAAACAGGGTCTCACTGAGTTGCTTAGGGCTTCACTAAGTTGCTGAGGCTGGCCTTGATCTTGGGATCCTCCTGCCTCAGCCTCCCGAGCCACTGGATCACAGGCATGCACCACAGGACAGTGCTCACCCAGCGTTTCTGCTTTGTCTGCAGTCTCCCAGGAAGCCCCGGTACCTGCTTCCCAGGAAAACCTACAGACAGTGCTGAACACCCTACTCCCCCGAGGCAGGATCTGCAGATCTGCACATCCTACCAGTGCCTTCTGCAGAGTGAGACCCAGGCAGGAACAGAACTGCAGCCCTCTGCACGGCACATGCTGAGGACGCGCCCGATAGGAAAGGGTTAGATGAAAACGCGTGGCAAAGGTCAAGGATTTCAAGAGAGAGAGAGAGAGAGCCAAAGGCAATGCCATGAATGTTACTTTTGAAATCTAATTAAGCCGCTCACAATGGGAGTGGAGTTGCCAGGTAAAATATAGGTCTAGTCGAATTTGAATTTCAGATCAGCTGCAACAAAAATGTCTTTTTTTTATTACTATAAATGTATTTCATGCAATATTTGGGATATACTTACACTAAAAAAACAACTAATCTGAAATTCAAATTTAACTGGAAGTCTTGTTTGTGTATTTGCTAAAGCTGATAATGCTGGCTGCGGCAGTGGCGTCCCGGAGTGATCTCTCGCCCCCTCGCCAGACGTTTTCTGACTTCTCAGGAATGCCAGGCCGTTCCACAGCTGCAGCTGCTGCCTCGTGCGCTTTATGGGTCTCCGCTACATGCTTTTGTTGCTTCCCGTTTCTCATTCAACGGTGCTGATCTGGTAACTCTATTTTTGTTGTGATCAAGTCCTGTAAATAATTTTGAACTCTTGTTTGGCTTTTGCTTGGTGGAATTGCTTTTCCAATGAGAGTATCAAGTTGGCATGCTGTTACATTTCAAAGAAGAAAGCTGGGATATGGCTGCAACGCCATTCCATTTTAAAGCTGTCTCACGTTACTTTGTGTATCCAAAGGTTGGAATTGAGTTTCTGCGATTTCAGGCACGATCCATCTGGCCAGGTGGCTAAGTGGCTTGGGTGCCTGCAACAGGTCCCAACTGGCTCCTTACACGTGGTCGTTGTCCGTAACACATGTCCTGGGTGTCCTCCCACGTCACAGGGTGTCTTAGTGGCCACGTCGCATTCCGCTCTAAGGGTGTGCGGCCATGTATCTGCCCACAGCTCCGGGCTGGCTGCTTGGGGTGGTCCCCATTCTCTCCAGTGTGCACCAGCCATCACTGGGGCTGGGTTTTCACGCAAATCTACGTAAGTTGTTTATAATTGTGGCTTTGTTTTCATCTTGACCCTATAGTTAGTTATTTTGGAATGTTTTGTTCTGTTTTAATTTTTTCAGTGGCTAGTTTCCTGTTTATAATCTTCATTATTTAGCTTCAGTTTTATTGCATTGTGGTCAAAGAATGTGGATGGTACAACTTCTGCTCTTAGAAATTTAATGAGTTTTTTTAAGTAGTTAAACGTAGGCTCAGCGTTTGTAACTGTTCATGGGGACGTGAGAGGACACCGGCTTCTCCTCCGCAGTCCATGCTGAGTGGACGCCTGGTTCTCAGCCCAATGCTACTCAAATCCTGGTTCTCCTTACTCATTCTCTTTTCTCAAGTGACCTCTTAGGAGCCGAGGCATCAGCTCCCACCACCATTTATTTCTGGACAAGTCTTTCCACTGATGACAGTTTGGAGGTTTTGCTACTGCTGCTGGATTGTGGTTCTAGTCGAGGGCGGGTAACTTCCACCGTCTGTCCGTCTGGTGCCCTTCCATTTGTTAGGTAGCTTTCTGTAAGAACAAAAATCATCAGTACGTTCAAACACACCTCCCTGTCTCCAAAAGCTGCTACCTTTCTCCTTACATTCTCCATCTCTTTTTCCAGTTTTCATGTCACCCTGAAAGAGCTTCTACTGCTTGCCTGGTTCCATTCCTGATTTGCTTGACTTTCGCCTTTCCTGGCTCCCTGTTAAACTCCTACAGCTTTATTTTTCTGAATGTGATTCTCCCCAGGGTGTCCTCTTGGTTCCCATCTGTCTTGCCGTCTCAGAACTCGTGTGTTCCTGTACGGACGCTGTGGAAGGAAGGAAGTCATGTCGAGATTTCCTCCTGTCCCCTGCTCTCGGCTGTCTGAGCTCCTCTCCACGGGTTGCAGAACTGGCTGTGGCCGCGTGTGTTGCTTGAGGCTGCACAGGATGCTGGCTGACTGTGTCTGTGTGCACTGCTCTTCCTGGGCCCTCACGGAGAGCTCTCGTGGGTCACAGAAGCGCTGGGAAACCAGATGCTGCCCAGAGTCAGGAGGGGCCACCCTGTCAACGGGGATTTGGTGGCCCCCTGGCCAGATTTGCCCCTCTCCAGGGAGTCAGGGCTGCCTCCCCAGGCTGCAGTCTCCCAAAGGTCCCTGAAACTCCTGCTTCCAACACCCACGGCCCTCACTGATCTCTGGGGAAGGACATGGCACTGCCAAGGTCTCTGCCGTCTCGCTCCTGAATGACGTCCTGCGGAAACTCCCAGGACTCTCAGCCCAGAGCCCCCCGCCCTGATCTCAGTGCTGATGACATTCTTCCTCACCTGTGGGCTTAGAGTGAACCTTTTCCATCAGTTATGAGGAGACAAGGACAATCTGGAAAGTCCACAGGAATAATAATAATAGCCAATAAACTAAAAGAAACTACGTGTCAAGATCAGTCAGAAGAGTTTAACGTACATCAATCCACTTGCTCTTCAAGAAGCAGGTACTATTGGTGCCATTCCCATTTTATTGATGAGGAAATTGAGATCTGCAGAAGCTGAGTGATTCGTTGTGATCCACTGCCATGTGGGGCCACGCAGTGGGTCTCAGGGTTGCCCCAGGGTCCTGACGTGCCGTACGCCCTCAGTCTAACGCCCTGACTCCTCGTGTCCAGGGAAATGGCAGGGCAAGCTTAAATTCTAGATCCTACAGATAACCTCAGAGAAGACCCTCCGGCCACACGTGGGCTCAAAATAAACAGGTTGTGGAGACAAGTACCTCTTCTTTTACGGGCTCTCCCAAGGTCCATGCCAGGTGCCAAGCAGACACCACCTGCAATTATCAGGAAAAGTCCTTGAAAGGACTTTTCACACGGGCTTCAGAGAAGCAGTCGGCAGACTGATCACTGCTCTGCTGCACGAGAAACACAGGAAAACCTGACCAGGGAGAGGCCTGCTGTCCAGCAATTTCCATGTGGCACCTCCTGCGTCTCAGACGCAAGCAAAGCTGGGTGGAAGGGAAACTTGCCAATCTCAAACAGTGTCCTTGAATGCCAAGTAACTACCTGAGAGCCAGGGCCCAGGGGTAGCAGGCAGGCGAAGAGCAGGAACGTCCAGGTGGACACTGTAGATGGTAGGTGTCAGAGATGTTGGAACAGCTCCTTTAATGGCACTGCCATCAGAGATCCGCCACCCCCCCACCCCCGGCCCAGAGCTGGAGTGCACCTATTCTGGGAGATGGGGAGAAACTCCTCCCGCTGCCGGGTCCAAACGGGACACACTCCCGAGCTGTCTGTTCCCTAACCACCAGCATGCTAACTTCATTGCCAAAGAATCAAAATATTTAAAAGATACTTTGCCCAATTAATGCTATGACATACAAACAGAGGTGTTTGTGGGGTTTCTGCTTTCCTTAATTAAAGATCTCCATGGAGAAATAAACAAATAACTCTATTCAACGGCGTTTAGATAAGAGCTTGGGAATGCGTCGCTTTCTAAGGTACAGGAACTTCTGCGTGTCGGGAGTGTGATTAATTCGGGGCATTGGGCGGTCTTCCTGGGTGATCTCAAGCGAGTTTCGTGCCTCAGTTGACTTTTCCAATCTGTAAAATCTTGCAGGGATATTAAGATCAGTCAAGGAATGTCTATAAAGTGCTTTGAACTCCTAGAGTTAGACATTAAATAAATACTCAGTGTTATTAGAACTCCGCTGGGGCCCGAGAATGTTCGAAACGGGACTTTATTATAAATACTCTGAAGTTTGCCAAGAATAAATTGAATGGTACAGGAAAATACTTGGCTGTAACTTAATTCAAACTTGGCTTATTTGCCAAAACTTGGCATCATGATACATGAATAGAGAGCTCTGGAGAAAACATGAAAGGATTCTATTATTTTGGGCCAACTGTTCAGCTACATTTCCATATCTGCCACTTATTTGTTCTATTCATTAAATCGCTGCATAATAGAGAAAAGAAAAATACAAAATAAAAATAAAGGACCATACGCCTGTTTACATTTTCTTATGATTAACATGGGTGGATGTAAATTGGTTTAAAGATCCACAAAATCAATCCCCCACTTTAATTGACTAAGTTGATGGAAATCACGATTCTCCTTTTCAAGTTCATGCAGCAAAAAACTATAGCAGCATTTATCCTGCCTTTGCATGGCAATAATGTTTTCTCTGAGTTGATCAGAGAAAGTTATGCTTACAATCAAATTATATGTAGTCTAAAGTCTAACATCTTACAAAGATCATGATTTTCTTTGAGTCGGATGTAAGTTCGGAATAGCAAATTCAAAACTTGTGCATTGCTTCAAAGTGTGCATTATGACTGGGAATTTTTATAAAGACACAACATGAAGCAATTACCATTACTAAGAAGCAGATATTCACCCAGTGTCAGGAAATCAATCAGGGAATAGCGGGGAGCAGAGAAAATTCCCAAGACTTGCAGTGGAGATGCCTGAATTCTTGTCTCACCTCTTGAACCATCGTCTGGGAAGCCACACTGCTTCCTGAGCCTTGGTTTCCATTGCTGTAGAGTGAGGACAGAGATCCAATGAATGCCTTTCTCCAAATAGTTGCTTTTCTCAAAAGCATTACAAGAAAGAATTCAGACAAAATAATACATTCCTGGAAGGAAATAGCCCCAAATCAGTGCTTACGCCCTGGTGCCCAGGAATAAGTGTTCTGAATGACATTCTTTAATCAGCCTTGGTGTCTTAGTTTTTCCCATCACCTGCTTACAGGAGGAATTGACTGCGTGTGGCAAGAGGCTGCTAGGTGTTCGCAGCAGCTAGCCTCAGTCCCTGTGCATGGGAGTCTGAAGTCAGCACTTCTTCATTCTTGCATCAAATAAATACTGAGAGGTATGTTTCCAGATATGTTGACCAGAGAGATTAAATTCACAGGTGATGGACAGCAGGATTGCCCAAGAGAAACTTCTAGATGAACTGAATCAAATATTTTCTGGATACGTAAATGAATACAAAAATCGCAAGTTCCAAAAGACTATTTCAATAAAGCAGCACACTTGGGTTTTTGTTTTGAACATGTGTTTTCAGCAAATGAGAAGACCATCTGGATTCTCTCACTTGTCCTAGGATGGAAAATAATGCTGCCAGCGTGGCCTGAGGAAAATGTGGGCACCGGAAGTCATGCAACCAGACCGACTTCCGTGTCCACTTTCCTGTAAGCTCAGGGCCGAGCCATGGGAGAGCAGGCTGGCCACAGCCGGTCTGAGCTGTAGCTGGGTCTGAGCATGGGCTGTGGGATGCAGCTGCAGGAAAACCCCTCCTCTGGAGGAAGAATGGTGTGTCGAGGGCGCACCAGCGTTGAGGATGCTGCTGGTTCTGAGGGAAATGAGCTCTCTGGGTTCTGAGGCCTGAGGACCAGCACAGCCTAAGCAGGCGTTGCCCTCCTGCTGGGAGCGAGCGGGCAGCAGGTGTGCTGGTAAGAGGAGGCCTGGGAATGCCTGAGACCTGCCCTGGGGAGCCGGCCTGCGGCAGGGTGGGAGCGCCCCACTCTCCTGACTCCTCAAAGGGTGTGAGAGCAGCACTCGCCTGCAGGTCTTAAACGCGGGCCCCTCAGGGACCTCAAAGAGAGGACACACCTACAGCACTCCCAGCAGGCCCCAGAGGCCAGGCAGGAGTGTGGCCTGTAGCCACGGAGGAAGAAGTCCTCACCCACCGGCCCTCCCACCTCCCTCCTGGGCTCCCGGGGCCCTGTGCCACACAGGGGTCAGCACTCACAGAGGCCGGGTAGTTTGGAAGTCCTGCTGGTCAGCACATGGCCAGCTGGTGAAGGACAACTCCCCTGCCTCTGCAGAGAAAGCTTATCTGAACAAGGCAGGAACGAGGAGAGTGCGGTCAGGACAGCTCCCCCTCGAGAAGGCGGTGGGGGGAACCAGGAATGGCCGCTGACAGCCACTCCCACACGTGTGCACACTCCCACACACGTGCACACACCCACGCACACGCACGTGCCAACACACATGTGCACACCCCCACATGCATGCATGCACATGCACCCACACATGTGTACGCCCACACATGCACACACTCACATACATGCACACCCACACAATGCACCCACACGTGTACACCCCTGTACATATGCACACTCACACATGTGCACACATACATGCACACCTTTCACATGCACACCCACACACTCATGCACTCACAAAGCACATGCGTGTGCTCAGATTACACATACTTGCACTTGTGCACACGCTCTCACACACACACACTGCCGACCTGCAAAAGGGCCTGCTGACAGCACAGGCTCCCTACCTGGTCCCTGTACACTGAGACTGTGAAGTGCCCCCTGTCCTCAGGCCACAGAGGAGCTCATCTGATGGACGCCAGGGCAGCAGAATTCGTGCTTGACCACAAGAGCCCCTCCGCTCTCCTGCACCGGCGCACCGTACCCCGCATCAGCCACCTGCTGGGTGGAGCAGGCCAGGGAGGACTCTGCCCACTAGCAGGCAGGCTCCAGCCAGACCCCGGGATCTGCTTCGAGCCTGTCTGTGTGGAAGAGCTGAAGCTCCCTGGTACGGCGAGCCCCTCATTTTGTTAAGATGGAGCTCGGCAGCAGGGAGCGCCTTTCCTTCTACTCTCTGCACAACTCCAGCGTCTCCATTCCAAAAACTGACATTACGGAATTCCCAGCAGAATATCTTAGTTGAGTTGTGCTTACGAGTTACACTTTGCGGACACCTGTAGGCCATTCACTGTGGACACCTGTAGGCCATGCACTTATGGACACATTAGGCCATGCACTTATGGACACCAGTAGGCCATTCACTGTGGACGCCAGTAGGCCATGCACTGTGGAAGCCAGTAGGCCATGCACTGTGGACGCCAGTAGGCCATCACTATGGACGCCAGTAGGCCATGCACTTATGGACACCTGTAGGCCATTCACTGTGGACACCAGTAGGCCATTCACTGTGGACGCCAGTAGGCCATTCGCTGTGGACACCTGTAGGTCATTCACTGTGGACACCAGTAGGCCATTCACTGTGGACACCAGTAAGCCATTCACTGTGGACGCCAGTAGGCCATTCACTGTGGACGCCAGTAGGCCATTCACTGTGGACACCTGTAGGTCATTCACTGTGGACACCAGTAGGCCATTCACTGTGGACGCCAGTAGGCCATTCACTGTGGACGCCTGTAGGCCATGCACTGTGGACACCAGTAGGCCATTCACTGTGGACGCCAGTAGGCCATTCACTGTGGACACCTGTAGGCCATTCACTGTGGACACCAGTAGGCCATTCACTGTGGACGCCAGTAGGCCATTCACTGTGGACACCAGTAGGCCATTCACTGTGGACACCAGTAGGCCATTCACTGTGGACGCCAGTAGGCCATTCACTGTGGATGCCAGTAGGCTATTCACTGTGGACACCAGTAGGCCATTCACTGTGGACACCAGTAGGCCATGCACTTATTTACCCCACGTCAAAAAATCACAACTGCCTCAGGTGATGCCATCACTCTGGCGACTGCCCTGTTTGGGGCCATGTCTCCCTCCCTTCCTCACTTCCAGCGGCCCCTGCCATGTCTCTGCCCAGCATCCTCAGCCCTGCTGCAGCCAGAGGGGAGGCCAGACACTACCTGCTTCTGGTCCAGTCGCAGGGAGAGGTCAGCTGGATCCAAGACGTGCACAGCAGCGCCATGTGGCCACTACCCCAGGCCCATCCCAAAGAGAATCAAACCTGAGGACAGCTGGCGAGTGTGGCCACAGAGCTGGAGAACTGCTCTGGTGGAGGTGGACACAGGCCCGGGGCTCCGCAGGGCTCCTAACCCCAGCAGCACAGGTTCCTTAGGACCCACGGGGTCCATGGAAGGTTCAGCTCTGACTCAGCATCGGAGGAGACGATTCGTCTTTGGTTTCCTGAGGGGAGGGACTTAAAGGAAGGACGAGGGACATGCGCTCGCCTTGAACTGTTGAGTTTCTCTTTCTGCTGAGAACAGGGACACAGTCTGGCGGGCAGCGCGGCCTCGGGCCCCTTCTCCCTGACGCCTCCCCGCCGCGCCTCGTCCTGCCGTCCTGCCGGGAGGTGCTCATGAGCCACCTCACACAGAGCGGCCGAGGTCCAGCGTCCCAGGCAGGCCAGTGAGGAGTGGCTGGCCTGCTCCCCAGACGCTCTCCTCTGTCCCAGGCTGCCTCTGCCCGGGGACCCAGGCTCAGCAAAGCCGCTACTCGTCCGGAGGCTCCAGCAAGGCAACGGTGGCCTCAGGGCCTGACTGTGCCATTCTGTTTTTAAAAGTTGACTTAGTTAGTTGCCAATATTTTTAAATTAAATTTAAATCTAAACAATGTTTAAAGTATTTCAGATTTTTAAAAATCCAGATATCTGGCTTCCTCTGAAAAATCAAGTGACCGAAAAGCCCCAGGCCACATCCCTACGTGGTGACAGTGGGGGGAGCCCCAGGCAGGTGTCTCCCCTACCCCTTCCACCACCTGCTTAGTCCTGGGACACCTGAGGTTGAGGCCCCAGGGTTAGAGGATGTGTGTCTTAAGAGGACAAGTTCAGCTTGCCGGGCGTCCCTGCCCCGCCCTAGTACTGTGGCCTGCTCACAGCGGGCCGGGGACACCTGAGGGACGGCTGCTCCGACAGGTGAGCACCCACCTGGAGGGACACACTGGCCTGAGTCAGGCCTGGGTTCTTGGCCTTTTGCACATGGCATAGACGAGGTGCTGGGAGCAGCTGGACCCTGTAGGGGGCCAATCCCAGCCAAGCACAGCTTGGCAGTCCTTCCCATTGTCCACCCACTCCAGGGAGCAGCCCATCCTCAAAGCCTGTGGTGGCCAAGGCCAGAACTGCTCCAAGCCCCACATCTGGGCTCACTGGTCAAGAAGGCAGCAGTGTGGGGGTGGCACCTGGCCAGGGCTCCTGCTCTCAGTTAGCTCCCCTACGGCCACCGAGGGCCTCGGCCCTCCATCACCCACAACACGGGTGGCGGGTGAGGGCATCCCAGGGCCCTATCACTGCCCTAACACACTACCACATGTCCCCAAGACCAGGCCAACCTGTACCTGGCATTTTGGAGGCCAAAGTCCACATGGGTCACACTGGGCGGAGGTCAAGGGTAGCAGAGCCACGCTCCCTCAGGGCCTCTGGGGAGACTCCAGCCCCAGCCTTTCCCCTCTCTGGAGGCTGCCCACACGCCTTGTCTTGTGGCCCCCACAAAGCCGAGAGCTCTGCACCCAGCCTGGCATCTCTTCTTCCGGCTGATTCCTCTGCCTCCCTCTTCTGCATTCCTGGCCGCTCTGAAGACATCGGCCCACCGGGATAACCCAGGGTCCTCTCCCTGGGGAAGTCGCTCTCTAGCTACCTCTGGCCACCAGTCCTCAACTCCCTCTGCTATGCAGCCTCACATATTTGGTGTCCAGGAATCGGCGCAGAGACTTTTGGGGGCCCATTATCTTGTCCACACGGCTTCATTCCAGCAGTGACAGGAAGGACCCAGGTGCTGCCCTCGGGAATCAGCCCGCTGGCCGAGACCCTGCGCAAGGCAACCCCAGGGCTCATGAGGCCAGCACCACGGCGGTGCGGCCAGTGGCGGTCTGTCCTCCAGGGCCAGTGGGAGGCAGTCATTTGAGCCCAGAGGACACCCACGGAGGACTCGCCACATGAGGGGCGGGCGGGCCAGGTGTGTGGAGTGGAGAACAGGATGGAGCCAGCCACAGAGGGAATCGGGGCCCAGTGGGGAGGCAGTGCCTTGGGCAGCCATCCATGTGGCCGCAACACGGGATGAGCGAGGCCCCCGGGCGAGTGGACGGCAGGCATGCAGCGTGATGAGCGTCCACGTGGCCCTGGTGTTGTGGCAGGTTGCACGGCGGCCACCCAGAGCCATTCTGGTCTGGTCTGTGTTCTCAGGGCCTCACAGTGTTTCTCTCACTCCACCTAACGGAGGCACCAAGCACCCCCGCCCTGCAGCCGTCAGGGGAGGGCAGCTCTGTGGAGCACGTTGCAGGAAGCTGGTCCGGCAGCCCAGAAGGAGGGTGGTCCTGGAATTGGCACTGTCATCGCTGGCCTTTGGGATGGCAGTGTAGAAAACTCCATGCTGCTTCAGCTTGGCTGGTTATTAGCGGTGTGACCTCAAACCACTCCCATAACCTCTCTGGTGATTACCTACATCAGACACTTTGTCCCATGTTTAAACTGGGATCCATGGGGCTTTGCAGACAGTGTGTTTTTTGATAATGAACATATGAAATGCTTCCACAGCCTCTGCTCTGTCACTCACCAGTTGGCTCAACGGGCCCCGGTTGGGCCTGAGCACCTTTCAGCTCAGACCAGGCCTGGGCGGCTTCTGGGTGCAGCTGAACCTGGGTCCCCTTCCCCCTGATCGATAGAGCATCCTTTTTCTGTGTGTGGCCAAAACCCCCATGATTCACCCAGAAACTACGCCTAACAATAGACAAATTAAATTGTTATAACTTGCTATAATTACTTAATGAAGCTTGTAGGGTGCTTAAGTCTCCATCTGGATGAAAGAAATGTTATTAATGTAAAACATTATTATTACAGCAACAACCCTGATTGTGCCAACATTCCAGAGTCCTGCCCCTCAGGCAAGCGTGCTGAGCCCTGGGTGCTGCTGGCCAGCCCTGGGGCGCGGGATGTGAGCCTCTGGCCCCGCAGCCTCCGTCCCGCCAGGGTGTCTGCGAGAAGCAGGTGCGGGGTGGAAGGAAGGAGCTCCAGACTGAGACGATTCCAGCCCCGGAGCCTGAAGTCAAGCAGCCTGCGCGGACGCCAGCCACGTGCCTTGGTGATCGGCGCTGCGGTTTGGGCAACCTGTCAAGGACGCCCGGGGAGACGCCCCAGCCCCTCCTGGCCAGCACATGATGCGGGTGTTTTTACTGCGGAGCAAGCTGGAGTCCCTGGGGAGCAGGGAGGTGGACGAGCCTTCCCGCACTCCTCCCCACACCGTCCCAAGCCCCGCCTACTGCCGCCTTCCTCTTTCCATCTGAGGCAGTCACAGGTTTGCCCCCCCAGCAGGCCCCAAGCCTGGGAGGAGAGCCAGGGAGGCCCTGCTGTCCTCTCCACCCCACCTCCCACCCCAGCCCAGCGTGAACGTCACCCGGGCCAAGAAATGAACCGCCCAAGTACGGGAGGTTGGGGACAAGCTAACAAGGGCAGGAAGGCAACCGCGGGGTCTCATTCTCACTCTGACCACGTATTTTATTTAGGCCGACGTGTTAAATATCATCGTTTCCACACGTAATCAGTGAAAAGTTACTGATGAGGTCGTGTGTTTTTCCCTGGGGTTTGATCATGGATATTATTTGTGAATACGAATCTTGGCTGGATGCCGCTGTGGGTGCACAGTCCTGCCAAGGCGCAGAGCCGTCACCTCCTGGTCAGTGTCAGGGTCCTGGGGACGCATTTGAAATGGACTCTTAGTTCCTTTGACCTGGGCATTATTATTCACTGTGGCCACCTGCTGAGCAGAAGTTCAAAACTCACTCCTCCTTTCTAACTGGAGCCTCACCCCCCCCCACCCTCCAGCAGGCAGCCTCTGCCTCCCCTTCAGCCTCGCTAACCACTGCTCCACCCTGGGCTCCTGTGAGCTCACCTTTTTGCAACATAGCATGCTTTGCTGCATCCTGACTTCTACCCACAAGATGCAGTCACCACGCCCTGCACCCAGCAGAAACCAAATGTCTCCAAGTATTGCCACCTGTCCCTTGGGAAGCAAAGTCACCTCTGATTGAGAACCACTGGACTGGAGGTTAGATTAGGGTCCCCGATAACTGCAAGTTCTAAACTTCCACAATTCCCTGAATTTCCAAGTATTCCCCAAATTGTATGCTGCATGCAGATTGTAAATCACTAAGAGCAGAAGACTAGTTTAATAATAGAAAAGACTCATTATTTCGAAAGTCCTCCATGAGCAGTAAAAGCAATCCTCAGGACCAGGACGTGGACATAGACTTGTGAAGCTAACAGAGGATCGGGATGAGCAGGCCAAGGGAGGGGTTCCCGAGTGACTCCTCGTGGAGGTCCCCTTTATGGCCAGACGGCTTAGTTAGTGAACGTCACGAAATGTTCTTTCCACCTGTAAATGGTGGTTTCCTATAATTGCAGCTGGCGAGAAGAGGGGGGAAAACAGCCAATGTTTAAATGAAATAGAATAGCTGGTGCTCAGACACCTTCACATAAACTGCTGGCTGAGTGACACTAATAAGCTCTTAAAAACTGGAGCCAGCCTCTAACTCCCACTATGGGTTCACTGCAGCCAGAGCTGTGGGCTGGCTGGGATCTGGGGGGAAAGCCTGCTCAGGGATCTCCAAGCATCTGATTCTGGTCTGCAGTTGACTCAGAAATCCACAGGAGGAGACTCCACGCCGTCCACACCCACTGCATGGTGGAACCTCCATCTGGAGCCTGTGGGGGATACGAGCTTGAGCTAACTTGCTCCCTCGCTGGCCATCAGAGGCCTCTGGGAAACAGCATTTTAGCCCGACGTCTTTTGGTGGGTAAGATCACACGGAAGCTTCAAGGCAAGTCCCTGCCCTGTTGCTATTCTTCACTGTCTCCTCCCTGGGCCTCACCATGAGGGCCACATGAGGTTAGGCAACAGGATAAGATGCCAATCACCTTCTGCTCCTGCAGCTGGTCAGGACTCCCAGGAGTGTGCACCTCTGTCTGGTGACGCTGAGCGCACACGAGGGACTCAGAGCAGAGAAGCTTCACTGTTCCCGGAACCCAACAGAGCCCATTAAACAGGCAATAACAGACACCAGGCCCCTGCAGCCCACAAGCCCCTCCGAGACCCGTTTTCCTCAGCCTTTCCTCAGAAGTGACCCGTATGGCCCTCTGAGTCATGAGGCCTGGAGATAGGCTCTGCCTCTGGACGGCCATCTGTTCTGGCCAGGCCGCGCACTGGTACACACTAGCCGCTGAGTTTGGGGTGGGGAGCCCTGTTGGGTGGCACTTGCCAATTTCCATGGTGTAAATACTGCCACCAAGGGGAGGGCAATTCCAGGCTCCCAGGCCGGAGCCGACCAGCCAGTGCCTGTGGATTTAACAACCCCAAGCAGGCGAGGCCGCCTCTGGCACACGGCTGCGTCGGGCACCCTCCTATGCAACACCCCCGCTTCTGTCATACCTTATTTACTCTTGTCTCATAAATGCCAAAGAACTAAAAACATTTTTGGCAACAGAACCAGACAAGCTGGCTCTGTACAAGCAAAGGGCGGGGAGCAGGGGTGAGTAAATTTGAGTTAGCGTTAAAAAAAAATAAGAGCAAGAGTAATGGCAAAGACATGCAGGAAACTTGAGTGCCCTCGACTGTGAGCCCTAAAGATCCACCCCGTGCCCGACATCAAGCAGCTGATCCACGCTTCCCTGAGGGAGGGGAGCGGGTATTTCCTCCACTTTCCTTAACCACAGCGTGACCTACCTCGTACAATGAAGCCAATCTTTACTATCTATCGGGGGTGCTCTCACCCAAGAAGTTTTTATTTTGGTTGTTTATTGATAATGTTTCCCAAAAAAAGACCGATTCTACTTTACCCACCTTCATAAAATGGGTCTATGATTTCAGATCTAACTTTGGTGAAAGGAAGAACAAGAATGAAGTAGCTTTGTAGCTGGACTTGAAGCATGAGGGTCACTGCTTCCTTAGCATTTTCAAAAATGGTCACTTTGACGAAATTATGACCACAGGTTCACAAGATGTGCTCCACTAGAATTCCCCAGGGCAAAGAGAGCGAACAAGAGACCCAGGACTAACCATCAGGAAGAGATATGGCTTAATAAACATGAAAGGAACTTGATCACAACCCAGCAAGGCCAGGGAATGCTCTCTAATCCGACGCATCAATAACTGAACATAAACATCCAAATCAACGCGAAGGCCCTCTCCCTCCTCTGTACCTTCTGCTCACTCCAGATGAGAAACAGCTGGAAAAAGAAAAGGAAAGAAAGAAAGAAAGCAACGTCCACCCAGCGTTTCCGAGGGGTGCGCTGCGTGATTTCATCTTGATGGCTAACTTGACTGGTTCACCTTTTAATCTGTTCACTTAACCCTGGGCTCAGGGCCGGGGCGGCGAAGGGTGGGCCGTGGAGATGAGGGTGACTTCAGAGCTGACTGCTGGGCTCGCTCACCAGCAAGCTCACCAGGTTCTCACATCCTGGAAGCCGTTCAGGTCCCTGTAATTTGCTAGACACGTCCGCTATTATCCATGGCTTAATGTGCGAGTCAGCGCCTCAGCCAAGACGGCCAGGGTGCCAAGGCAGCATCACGGCTGACGTGCATGGCAGAGGTCAGCAGGCCGCATGGCTCAGCCGCACCTCCCTGTCACCAGCCACGTCTGCTACGACCCCGAGACAGCCCGTAAAGCCATCTAAAAGCGACTGTTTACCAAGGTTACCCGGGGGCAGTGATTACAGCCTTGGAGTTGACACACATAATTAGGTTAGAAAAGCTCTCTGAGTGAAGCTGAGGACAGAATCTTACAGGAACAGAGGCTTCTCCAGTAATGGCGTTGGACGAGCTCCTCGCAGCCGTACCCGAGAGGTGCTTGGGGCTGGACCGTCCTTTAACTGTGGCCGACCGTGACCTGGAGGTCTCCATGTCCTGGAGAGGATGGCCCTGCTGTGGGCCAGCCCGCAGAGGGGCAAGAGGTCATGCCCACCTGGTGCCCTGGGCCACCAGCCTCTTTTTTGGGACTGGACTTACCGCAGGCAAGGGACATCCCGCTAAGGAGCCCAGCATGGCCCCAGGGAGAGGCGGCTGCCCTCCATCTTCAGAGCACAGGTTCTTGCCTCAGTCCAACCAAATGCCACTGTCTACTTCACCAGAAGAGAGGCGCAAGTCTCAGGAGCCTCGGGAGCAGAGTCCAGCTAGTGTCCCCCTCTCCTCACATGCAGAAGGGAAAGGCACGGTGACTCCCTGAGACGCCATGAGCAACCACTGAGACCAAGGCCACCGCCCCCCAACAGCTTGCATCCTGGGTCATGGGGGACCAAAACCTGTCCCTGAGCAGGAGCCACGCGGCTGCCCCTGAGCAGCCTGCCTCCAGCGCTGGTTCGTGCGCAGGTCCCTGCTCTCCCTCCAGCTGTGGTGGCCCCTCTCCCTGCGAGTTCACAGGTGGCAGCTTAGCACCTGGCGTGAGGAGGGCACTCGGCGCTTTTCATCCCCCACCCCCCAGGCCTCCTGCCTGGGCTGCATTCTAGGCCTTCCTTACTGACCAGCCCCAGCAGCCAGTCTCCGGACGCACCCACTAGGCTCTCATCCAGGCCCCTGCTGTCCTCTCAGGCTTGGTGACTCTCCTGCTCTTACCCGGCTCCATTCCTTTCTCCAGAGACAGCCAGAATGATCTCTTTGAATTCCTGTTCAATCAGCTCATGTCTCCACCTAACTCTTTTATGACTTCGGTTGCCTCTTGGATATAATCCCAAATCCCTCACATACCTAAGACTTCACCACACAAGTGAAGGGGCCAGGGAGCCAGAGGGAACGCCTTCAGGGGCAGGGAGACTGAGGATGGAGAAGGCCACGTGGCCAGGACACGGGAGCTCGGGTGGGTGGGCAGATTCATTTCGAATGGACCTCACGGAAGACGAAAAAGAGGGTTCCGAGAATGCAGGTTGGTGCAGTTGAGTTAGAAACCGACTTACGAACTCCTGAAGGAGGGCCAGCTGCAGGTGAGAGCAGTACCCTTCAGGGTCACAGGAGCAAGCCCACCTGGGAAAGCTTCGCCCCTCCCCATCTGCACCAAGGAGGGAAGAACACGCCCAGGCACCGGATCTGGAGCCAGCGCCCTGCAAAGGTGGAGGACACCCCTCCACAGCAAGGCCAAGCTTGGCCACGGGTGTGGACCACAAGCCAAAGTCCTTTCCAAGGCCCTGGAGGAGTCCTGGCTGTCCCAAAGGCCACTTATGTCCAGGCCAGGAGGGCTCCTGAGAGTGGGTGGAGGGCTCCCTCGGCCGAGAGCCCCCTGCACAGCATCAGGGGCAGCAGGCACACTGAGCTACAGCACGGAGGAAGCATCCCAGGTTCCCAGAGTCCTCATCTCCCTGATGTTGCATGTGAGCCACTTGGCAGAGGCCCATCAGAATAACCAGACCTGGACCAGGAGCACAGGATGGGTGAGGGCCTAGGGTCGGGGTGAGGGCCCAGGATGGCCAGTTTCCCTCTTCCAGGATGAGGCCCAAGAGTGAGTCTCTACCGATGCTCCAGCCCAGTGCAATGTCTGTGCCACAGTGCGGACAGTGGCCCCTGTGCTCAGGCTATCCTGACCCAGCCACCACCTCCGTCACTCTGACCCACCCCCCCACTGGGTGGAGGTGTCTGTGGCTTGGCTCTTTGCCTTGTAGCCTTGGCAGACATCAGAGGACCCAGGGTCCTTGAGCCGGCAGCTCCTGGGAAGAGGACTCTGTCCATCTTCTGGTTTCACGCAGGGTGGAATTTGCTACCTAGGAGACTCCCCCCAAGGGCCCTGCTGAGATCCCCGTGAGCTGAGACGTGCATCTACTCCAGGAGTTGCCCACACGGCCTGACCCAACTCCCAGGGGCCTGCCTGCCAGGGAGCTCCCTTCGGAATTCCAGAGTCACAGCAAGACACTTTTCTCTTTACCTAGTTTGATTTCTTTCTTTTAGTCTTTTTACTGTTGATTTTTATTGACCCAAATGAAAATTTAATGGAATTTTATTATTCTCAATATTTTATAACTTATAATAAAGCAATAATAAATGTGATTCACATAAATTAATTTCATTTTATTTTATTTGTAGGTAATGTAGCTACAATATCTTTACTGTTGTTAATAAGTACACTAAAATCATTCATATGCATAGCAAGAAATTTATCTTTCTCTGAAATTTTTATTTTTTGTTTTTACTGATATTGTTTCGGTAATCACACAATACTTTAATTGGAGTCTTTGTAAGATGATCACTTTAGGATAGGATTTTGTAATTGGATGTATATAAATATGAACCTTATTAGTAAACTGTTTCCATATTATTTGATTTCTAGATCATTTTGTTATTGCTGTTTAACAATATCATCTATTAACCCAAAAACAGTACGTTTCAACTGTTTTCTAAAGTACTTTTGAATTGTGTCTCATTTGATTTCAACACTGTATTTGGAAGCTCAGTGGAATTACAATTCTCAGAATAGTGTTTATAAGTGCAACTTACTTAAAAAAGAATTTCCTGAGGCACTATTCCCATTTCCCTCTGTTTCTAGCTGACAATAGTATCTTAATCTTGCTCTTCAATAGAACCCTATAACATAAACTCTAGTAAGAATTTTAAATGAGTTATCACACAACTGGAGATATTTAAAACTCGAAGTTTATTTTCTATTCACCAAAGATAAAATTTACTCTAGTTATAAAAATAAATAAATTTTAATTTCAGAAACACAGAATATGACCAAAGATTCCTTGCTTCTATGTCCATTATGAATGTCAGCATGTTAATATGTTGTGGGATGCAGTGAGGCTATGCTAAGGCAAATGTATAACATTCCAGGCACACATCAAAAAAGATGACCTGAAATAAGTCATCTTGGCTTCCACAGGAATCCAGAGAAAGATGAGAAAATTTAACCTAAAACAATCAGACAATGGAGGTAACACAGATTGAAGCAAAAATTGATGACATTTAAAATAAGAAAACAAGAGATAAAATCAAGGAAATCAAAATCTGGTCCTGTGAAAAGACCAGAACCTTGATAAATCTCTAGTCAAGAAAAAAAAGAGAAAAGACACAAATTACCAGTATCAGGAATGAAGGGATTAGTTAGTTATTGCTTATCCCAAGGACATTAAAAGGCTAATCAGTAAATACTATGAAAAACTCAATACTCATAAATTTTTTCACTTGTATGAAGTAGACCAATTTCTTAAAAAGCATAAATTACGAGCACTCACTCGTAATTTGGAGACACAGGTAAACTAAGTAATCCTATACAATCAACAAGCAGTAACCTAAAAAGGAAAGTACCAGACCAGGTGGTTTAACTTCTTAATTCCATCAACCATTAAAGGAAAAAAATAGCACCAATTTTCTACATACTCTTCCAGGGAATAGAAGAAGAGAGAACACTTTCAATCATTTGGCAAGGCTGACATTACACTAAAGTCAAAGCCACACAAAGATGTTATAACAAAGAGAAGAGAACATACAAAATATCTCATGAGCAATTAGAAAAATTTAGGAACAATTTAGAAAACAAACACATAAAAAGATGACTACATGAAGACCAAATGGAATACATTCAGGAATGCAAGGCTGGTTCAATATTCATTAAAAAGTAATGTAATCCATCATGTTGACAGGCTAGATAGGAAAGTTCATGTGATCATAGCAATAAATGCACAATAAAAGCATTTTCCAGAATTCTACACCAGGAATTTCACTAACCTAATAAAGGAAATATAATGCAAACTTACAGCTAACATCAAACCTAAGGTTAGATACTAAATGCTTTCCCCTGGAATTGAGAACTTCACAATGGCATTATCTCTTGCCCTCCTACTCAACTTCATGCTACAAACCTGACCAGAGTCATAATTCAAGAAAGGGGATGGAAAGAAATACAAATTGCATAAGTTCACAGGACACGAGAGTCATCTAAAAAAAACTGATTTCCTATATACCAAATATGCACAATAAGAACTTGAAATCAAGAAAACAATACAATCACATCCTTTATTGAGTACTTAGGTATAAAATCTAACAGAATAACCTCAGAATATGTATGCAGAAAACTATAAAACACCAATGAAATGAAGTTTTTAAAAGTCCTAAATAGTTGGAGAGATGCTCTATGTTCATGGATAAGAAGAGTTGGTATTGTTCAAGAGTCTGTTCTTCTTATTTATATCTATAAATATGATGTCATTTCTACAAAACACTAGCAAAGTTTTCCTAAAGATATGGGCAGGCTGAGTCTAAGGTTGATGTGGAAACTAGAAGAGAAAAAATAATTTAGAAAATGACCAGAGTTGGAAAATTCACACACCACCTAATTTCAAGAGTTAGTGCAAAGCAATAGCCACAAGACCGTAGGAATCAATGAAGGGATGATTCACAGACCAGAGGGACCAAGCAGGGAGTTCAGAAACAGATCCAAGTAAACGTGGTCAAGTGCTCCGCAACAGATACGCTCAGTGAAGAAAGGAGAGTCACCTCAACAAATGCCATTGAGAAATTGGACATCTAAGTGCAAATAATGAACATTTGGTTCTATCTTATGCCACATATAAAATTTAACTCAAAATGGATCATAGGCCTTAAATGTAATGTGTGACACTCGAGAGCTTTTAGAGGAAACAAGCCCATGACCTTGCATTAGGCAGAGGTTTCTTAGGGCAAAGAAAGCCCACTTCATAAAAGAATAATTGATCGATTGACCCTCACTGTATTGAACAACCTCTGTTCTGCTATGGAGAATAAGAAGACATGTAGTGACTGAGAGAAATATCTGAGAATCACATAACTATCAGTGAGCTTGTATCAAGGACATATAAACGGTTCTCAAAACTCTATTTTTTGTCTATTTTTTTTAAATAGACAAAATTTGAACAGACACTTCACCAAAGAAGATGCGCAGGTGGCAGGTAAGCAGGTTTAGAAGGTGCTCCACCTGGCTGTTCACAGAGGAGATGTGCATCAGAACCACGAGGAGCCATCACAACACACTTATTACCAGGAGCTGGCCCGAAGGCAAAACCACCAGCACCCCAGACGCTGGATGAGGGAACAGAGAGGGACAGCTCGGGCAGGCAAGGCGGCTGTTTCTTTTCTTTTCTTTTTTTTTTTTTTGACAACTTTTATTTATTTTTTTTATTGTAAACAAATGGGATTCATGTTGTTTCTCTGTACATGGCGTAAAGGCATACCATTTGTGTAATCATAAATTTACATAGGGTAATGTTGTTTGATTCATTCTGTTATTTTTTCCCTTCCCCCCCACCCCTCCCACCCCTCTTGTCCCTCTATACAGTCCTTCCTTCCTCCATTCTTGCCCCCCTCCCTAACCCTAACACTAACCCCTCCCACCCCCCATTATGTGTCATCATCCACTTATTAGCGATATCATCCGTCCTTTGGTTTTTTGAGATTGGCTAATCTCACTTAGCATGATATTCTCCAATTTCATCCATTTGCCTGCAAATGCCATCATTTTATCATTCTTTATGGCTGAGTAATATTCCATTGTATATATATACCACAGTTTCTTTATCCATTCATCAATTGAAGGGCATCTAGGTTGGTTCCACAATCTGGCTATTGTGAACTGAGCAGCTATGAACATTGATGTGGCTGTATCTCTGTAATATGCTGATTTTAAGTCCTTTAGGTATAGGCCGAGGAGTGGGATAGCTGGGTCAAATGGTGGTTCTATTCCAAGTTTTCTAAGGAGTCTCCACACTGCTTTCCAGAGTGGCTGCACTAATTTGCAGCCCCACCAGCAATGTATGAGTGTACCTTTCTCCCCACATCCTCGCCAACACCTGTTGTTGCTTGTATTCTTGATAATCACCATTCTAATTGGGGTGAGATGGAATCTTAGGGTGGTTTTGATTTGCATTTCTCTTATTACTAGAGATGTTGAACATTTTTCCATATGTTTGTTGATTGCTTGTAGATCTTCTTCTGTGAAGTGTCTGTTCATTTCTTTAGCCCATTTGTTGATTGGATTATTTGCATTCTTGGTGTAGAGTTTTTTGAGTTCTTTATAGATTCTGGAGATTAGTGCTCTATCTGAAGTATGATTGGCAAAGATTTTCTCCCACTCTGTAGGCTCTTTCTTTGCATTGCTGATAGTTTCCTTTGCTGAGAGAAAGCTTTTTAGTTTGAATCTATCCCAGTTATTGATTCTTGCTTTTATTTCTTGTGCCATGGGAGTCCCGTTGAGGAAGTCTGGTCCTAAGCCGACATGTTGAAGCTCTGGACCTACTTTTTCTTCTATAAGATGCAAGGTCTCTGGTCTGATTCCGAGGTCCTTAATCCATTTTGAGTTTAGTTTCGTGCATGGTGAGAGATATGGGTTTAGTTTCATTCTATTGCATATGGATTTCCAATTCTCCCAGCACCATTTGTTGAAGAGGCTATCTTTTCTCCTTTGCATATTTTTGGCCCCTTTGTCTAGTATGAGAAAATTGTATTTATTTGGGTTTGTGTCCATGTCTTCTATTTTGTACCATTGATCCACCTTTCTATTTTGGTACCAATACCATGCCATTTTTGTTACTATTGCTTTGTAGTAGAGTTGAAGATCTGGTATTGCAATACCCCCTGCTTCACTCTTTCTGCCAAGGATTGCTTTAGCTATTCTGGGTTTCTTATTCTTCCAGATGAATTTCATAATTGCTTGCTCTATTTCTGTAAGGTACATCATTGGGATTTTAATTGGAATTGCATTGAATCTGTATAGCACTTTTGGTAGTATGGCCATTTTGACAATATTAATTCTTCCTATCCAAGAACATGGGAGATCTTTCCATCTTCTAAGGTTTTCTTTAATTTCTTTCTTTAGTGTTCTGTAGTTCTCATTTTAGAGGTCTTTCACCTCTTTTGTGAGATTGATTCCCAAGTATTTTATTTTTTTCGATGCTATTGTGAATGGGGTAGTTTTTCTAATTTCTCTTTCTGAAGATTCATCACTTATGTATAAAAATGCCTTAGATTTATGTGCATTGATCTTATATCCTGCTACTTTACTGAATTCACTTAGGAGATCTAAAAGTTTTCTGGTGGAATATCCTGGTTCCTCTAAGTATATAATCATATCATCAGCAAATAGGGATAGTTTGAGTTCTTCTTTTCCTATTCGTATCCCTTTAATTTCTTTGGTCTGTCTAATTGCTCTGGCTAGAGTTTCAAGGATGATATTGAAAAGAAGTGGTGAAAGAGGGCATCCCTACCTTGTTCCAGTTTTTAGGGGGAATGCTTTCAGTTTTTCACCATTAAGAATGATATTAGCCATGGGCTTAGCGTAGATGGCCTTTACAATGTTAAGGAATGTTCCCACTATCCCTATTTTTTCTAGTGTTTTGAACATGAAGGGATGCTGTATTTTATCAAATGCTTTTTCTGCATCTATTGAAATAATCATGTGATTCTTGACTTTAAGTCTATTGATATGGTGAATTACATTTATTGATTTCCTGATGTTGAACCAACCTTGCATCCCTGGGATGAAACCCACTTGATCATGGTGCACTATCTTTTTAATATGTTTTTGTATAAGGCAACCGTTTCTAACAAAGCTGACCACAGGCTGACTACAGAGCCAGCAATCCACTCAGAGCCAGGGACGACTTACCCAAGAGAAAGGAAAACACATATCCACAAGAAAATAAATGGATGAAAGATTCTAAAGACCTGTTCATGGCAGCTTTACTTGTACTCTCCGAAAACTGGAGGAAAAAAACCAAAATTTTCTTCAAGTGAAGAGTGGATAAACCAACTGTGGTCCATCCATACAATGGGGCACTAGCCCCTCAACGAGAGTGCCAAACTGCTGAGGATGAGGTACACAGGCCAATGGCAATCACCACGCTGATCGAGAGGAGCCCCATGACGCACGGTGCCATCTCTTGTCATCCTGGCAAGGGCCAAACCCTAGGCACAGAAGGCAGATCTGTGTCACCAGGAGGAAAGCTGGGGGTCCTCAGGAGGGGTGCAGAGGCTCACTCCCCGCTGCAGCGGGTGGCAGGACTGTCATCAGAATCTACAGAACTGCTCACGGAGAACCAGTCGGACCACAGTCCTTGGCCATTTAGAAGCTGACCCTTACAGGAGCTGCTTCCACCAGGAGAAGGTTGCACCCTCTGGGTAAAGTAGCACTGGGTGGACAGTCGCCTCAGAGGAAGGCCCCTTACCTGCCACTTTGACTGCTTCCAAAACCTCTCAAGAATCTCGTAATGAAGCTGCACAGTGTTCTGCATCACTATATTTAACTAATGTCCGAGTGCACAGAAGTGGCCACTTATTCATGCCCTCGCTCAGTGTTTATCAAGGGACGGTTTTAGGACACAGACCTCACTGGATCTGTGCAGTGGTAAACAACCTGGCTTCCGTCTCTACTCTCCAGACTCACTGGAGCGTGGACTGCCGCCTGTGGCCACCCGCCACCTGTTTTGCACGTAACGTTCCACTGGGGCACGGCCATACCACCCTCTATATCTATGGTGGTGCTGAATCACCGCCACCGACCCTGTGGCCCCCAGATCTAAAACTATTACTTTGCAATAAAACCCTACCAATCCCTAATGTGGGTCTCAGACTCTCTTTCTTCTACGTGTTTTCGTGAACCTGTTGAACTCAGGTTCTCCCCGTAGTTTATAATGAAGTAGGTGCAGAGAGGCCAACCGTCGGCAGATCCCTGGATGACCCTGGAGCAAGGAGTGCCGGACCACACTTGGGAAAAGCCCTTCAAGGACCACAGACATTAATCAAAGAGTTGAGATGGCATGTGGCTTTTTTTGCAGCATTAAACTACAATTCATGCTTCAAGCCCGCGGTTGACAGCCTGGCCCCGTCAGAAGCTGCTTCAGCCATTTGAAGGCAGCAACCTCTGGGTAAAACAATATTTGGAGAACTGATATTTCAGAAGAGTTATGGGCCAGGGGTTATTTTGCTCACCTTTATCTCCCATTATGAATACATATAAAGCCTTTCAAGAAGTTGGTAATAAAACCACACACGGTTTTAGATTCCGGCCCCAGTCCAGCCCAGCCGGGTTCACTGGCGAGGCAGCTGGGCCTCTGCAGTCCCGATGGTGCCACGGCGCCGGTGGGCTGCTTGAAGAACAGAGGCAGGTGGGAGGTGAAGCAGCCCACTGCTCCCAGCAGGGCCACTGCCATCCTCCCGTCTCGCCGCCCGCCAGGCCTGCCCCAGCTCTTCGTCCATTCTTGCTCTGCCTCACTCCTGTTCTTCCGAGCATAAAGGCCAAGTCCTCTCTGGGCCCTGGTGTCTCCACCATACGCACTAAAGATCGAAGCAGTGAGGAGACCCTCTTAATGAGGCAGAAGAAGCCAATGGGAAGTAATCATCATCTGCAAGCACCAAATTTGGCTGAGTTTCCTAAGAGCTAGGGTGAAAAATTAAATAAATCACGAAGCGTGAATATCAGGCCCTGGGCCTGAGGTAGGGTGAGTCGGAGTGGGAGGGCTGGGGCAGAGGCAGCCCGTGCTTTCCAGAACGTGTGCATCGGCCGGTCTCCACCCTCGTGACCCAAGGGGAACCTACTGGTAATTGACATCCACTGGCCTGAAATGCCAGTTCTGGCTGCTGTTCTCAGAACCCTGCTGTCGCCCAAAGTAATCCAGTGAATTCCATCAGCTTTGGGGTTCTAATAATAACCTTTTTTAGAACATTGCAAGATGAGGATTTAATTGCTTTAATTAGTAATTAAATGACATCATGACTGGGAAGATTTTATTTTGAGATCGAGGCCTCCCATGATGCAAAGGGAGATTATTTTGGGTCTCCTGCAGCGTCTCTTTGACGGCTTGCAGTTCTGAAGCCTAACAGAACATGTGAACCATATCTAACACATAAACACAAACTTCTCCTCTTAAAAATACTGCTTCGTTTCCAAATAGCTTGAACGCTACATCTGAAGCCAAGATGGCCTGACTCTATAATTAGGCAAGGGTGGTCATCTGTCTTCTTTCAGTTATTTTCTTTCTGGTTTTTACTTGGCAAAAGTGGCATGTCCAACAGGTGTCACATCTGACCTCCCTCATCAGAGCCCGCAGCAGGGCATCCCGCTTGACGGCTGGAAGGCGGCAGAGGGAAAGCATCTAACGCACACAGAAAGTCAGGGGTTCGTGTTAGCTGGAATGAGGAGAATCCGCGCCGCCGACAAGCCACAGCAAGGCTGCAGGTCCAACCTGCTGCAGGCACCACCTCACACACTATCAGAGGCAGGAAAGCAAAACTCCACAGTGCTCCCCCCCAGGGTCCCCAGGAGGTCGACCAGGAGGCTGGAGCTGGCGGCCGAATCCTTCTGGCCCCTGGAGTCGCGAGTTACTTGCTTCTTTGCATTTCCTTAGAAATACTGGTTTCACGTGCGACTATCTTACCAAAAGCTGAGTCAAAGAAGGTGGCTTCAGGTCTGATGCCACAGGTGAAGAGTGACTAGCGACAGAGTACATGGCCCCTGCTCCTCTGGAAATCGTGTGTGCCAGTCATCGTCACCGTCACTGTGAAAATTCACACAGAATTCACGTGCCACGCCAGCCTCTGCCGTCTGTGGCCACGTGGCCTTGTCCTCTGGTGTCCCTCTGT
Organism: Sciurus carolinensis; assembly: GCF_902686445.1. Classification (NCBI taxonomy): domain Eukaryota; kingdom Metazoa; phylum Chordata; class Mammalia; order Rodentia; family Sciuridae; genus Sciurus; species Sciurus carolinensis. The sequence goes on along the minus strand of NC_062215.1, from coordinate 179,405,546 downwards.
GTGTCTCCTATGAGGACCCCTGCCACTGAAGAGTTGACTTAATCGTGCCCACAAAGATCCTTTATCCAAACTAGGTGATCTTCCCAGCTCCAGAGACGAGGCCGTCCACACGTCTTTGGGCAGCTGCCCCAGGACCCATGACATGCCTGGTTGGTCTGCTCTACCCACTCTGGGGGGCAGGGAGAGCGACTTCGGCTGGGGCCGCTGAGTCAGGAAGCTGAGCTCGGAGGGAAAAGCCACTCCAAGCCAGTGGCTGCTGCTGCGTGGGCAGCATAAACCGCCAGAAATGAGCTTCTGCAGGCGCCGAGGGCAGTGCTGGCCAGGGGCTATCAAAGCCTTAGGAAAGCAGTGCCCCCAGGAGCTCAGCCCGATGCCCACCCTCCCACCTGAGCCACGGGCAGCCGGTCCCTGACTCCTCCACCAGAAGGGGCGGGTGTGAGAGGCAGCCAACCCCGCTCGGGACTTGTGTTCTGAGGCAGTTCATGGGCCACAGTCTTTTAAAATGTGAGCTATGGTAGAAATGGGGCCCAAAATCCAGAAAATTCTTAGGAAAACCAGCCTGTGACATTCCAGAACTGTCAATTATCATTTTTTGAACAGAATCTGCTTTGTGTTTAACACACAAGGAGAGCGTTGCTAAGTCAAGCCTGGGCTGCTGTCTGAAGGCCAGCGACTCGGGCAAACCCAGGGCCAGTTAGGAAAGCCCACAGCCAGGCCTCGTGACCCAGCACTCGGGGACAGAGCAGCAGGGGCCTTTCTCGCCTGAATCTGGCTTCTTTGAAATCCAGCCCCTGCGTCATCCCCCTGGCTATTTTCTCTTCACCCACCACTGGGGTTCGAATGACCCTCAGGAAGGCGCAGGGCCAGCCAGCGAGCATGCACACCCCGCTCTGAGCGGGGTGCCCCTTCTGGGAGGGGCGGGAGGGGTGCGGAGCCGCGGCCAACTTGAGTCAGCCTCTCCGGGTGTTTTCCTCAACCTTGGAGATGTTCTGGAAGCCACTTGGCAGCCCCTCCTCGGCAGAGAGGCCCGAGGGACTTCGTTCTGGGCCATGGTTCTCCGACAGATGCGCGTCAGGACCATCTGGGTACTTTTGGAAACCGAGTGGCCAGCCCCACCCAGAGCTGCTGTGGAAGGCCCACCAGGCAGGGATGGGTGTTGGGGGTCTTTGTTCTCGCGAAGGCCATCGAGTCCACTGAGCCTGGGGGACTCCAGACGTCAAATACTCTGTCACGGCCACAGTGAGCCCCTAAGGCCCCAGGGTCCTCACGCCCGACGTGGGCTTCTTTCACAAGCCCAGGACCTTCGAGGGGCAAATGAACCCCAAGAGAACTGAGAGTCCAGAATGCTTCTCGCTGGCTCACCCAACCCAGCTCCCAAAGAAACAGAGAAGTGGCCTAGTGTGGAGGGAGGAAAAGGGGCTCCCTCCTGCTTCCCAGAGCTCGGAACGCCACTGCGGCTGGCCAGCAAGGCCTACTCCACGGCCTCGGGAAGAAGTGAAGTCCTCACCCACTGAGCTGAGGAACTGGAAGGCACAAGAGGAGGGAAGGTTGGAGAGAGCAAGTCCACAGTCTGTGGTGACCACTCACAGCAGCCGGCCAGGGCACCACCCGCCTCTCCAGAGGAGCAGGAGGCCAGCGAGGCACAGCCTGAGGCACTGTGCTTTTAGGCTTTGGAGGCTGGGACTCTCCTCATTGTCACAGGCCTGGTAGAGGGGACCCAGGAAGCCACAGCACTGGCGCAGCAGAAAGACATGGCATCCACAGTGCAGCCTGAGAACACGGCTGTCCCCCACGGGATCGCCATGCCACGATCACACCCGTGACGGAAACGTGAACTTGGCAGCCTCGCCCACCCGCCCTCCACGCTGAGACCTCCCGTGCGTCCCAACATGACTGTAGCAGTTTCACTTTTGACCCAGGATCCAAAGAAGCTTCTGGGCGTTTTTTATTTTTAATTTCTTTTATTTTAGGACGGATCCCCGACTACCCTTCTGTTTTATGACATTGGGCTATTGGAGCTGGCTGTCCTGTGGAGTTTGGGGTCCGCCGTGTTTGGGGGCAAGTGGAGGAAGGCCGCGCAGCGTGGAGTTATCCTGCGTGATGGACAGCGGGCCCTGGGGAGCCTGGCAGCGCTGCCTGTTCCTGTCAGCCGAGGGCCTCCTGGGCATACTTAGTGTCACATCCCACAACAAATGCCAACTGTCTGCTCTTCCAAGAGGGTCAGTAACAACTCTGAGGCCATGGCGTCGGTCAGTAGAAAGCGGGATTCACTCTCGGGCTAGCCTTATTCTAGAGGCCACCTGCTGAAGGCCAGAGTCCAGTGACTTCTCGTCAGGGGGCCACTGCTGCTCCAGGCCTGCTGGTCATCCTCAGACACCACAAAGGAATGAACCCAGGAAGAGTGACGCATGGGGCAGCCCTCGGTCCCATCAGGCAAAGACCAGTGGGTGCCCCCCAGCCCCCTGCCCCCTGCTGCAGCTCCATTGCTCTGGCCCCTCCCTCACAGAGAAGGAGGTGCCCCTCAGCCCTGGAGCCTAGGGCAGAGCTGCCACAGCCCCACTGGGACAGCTCAGGCAGCAGACTTCCCAGGGGCCCGTCACCTTGTACCCATTGCTGGAAACTGGCCCCCACATGGGGACCAGGCTCTTTCTCATCCTCTACCCTGAGTCCAGGCTCCCACCCGGACCTTGCTCACTTCCAGGAAGCTACCTCTGATCCCACCACCACCAGCCTCATGCCTGCTGGGGCCCGAGCCCAGGGGCCATAGTGTCCCTATGAGCTGAGAGCTGACTCCACCAGGCCGCCCTGCCCTCTGGATGCCCCCTCTCTGGACACGCATGCTCTCTTCCAGATGGCCGTCCTCCCAGAGCCTCCATCTGCATCTGCTGGTTCCAAGAGCACCTGCAGATATATCCCCCACGGTAGAGTCCTCAACAGAGGCTGCGGCCTGAGCTCTTCTCACAGGAAAGCGCCATGTTGGCCAAGGCCAGCCAGGCCCAGACTCAGGTTGGAGTTTGTATTTTCGATTGCAAGCTGGAGGCTGCAGTGAGGCAGCCCTGCTTCCCCACCCTGCCGAGCAGGGAGGGCATCCTGGCCATCACGAGATGGTCCGCCAGGCCAGAGCCCCTCACGCACATCAGTCTGCAGACAAACACCATTGATCCCAAGGCGTCCGGTGGGAATACAATTAGGAACCAATGGAAAGAATCCACCCATCTGCAATTATCGTGGCAAGTGTCATAACTGCACTCACGTTGGACTGCGTTTTTCATGAAATCGGTCTTTTTCCAGGGCCCTCCCTGGAGGGAGGCGAGGAATATTTTCCAATATTTAATAAGGAATCATGCCCTTCTTAAGGACATCCTTGTGTTTCAAATCTGGTGCTTGGCCTCGACTGAACAGATGGGATTTTCCACTGGGTCCTTTTAGAGGAAATCTGGATTCTGTTGCCTGTAATCAGTCCTGGAATCCTACCTCTCCCGTGACGCCACCACCACGTTCATTAGCAAACACGTTTGCAGCGCTTGCTGGTGCCAGGCCGTGCTCCGAACACGCCAAGCAACAACCCACGGGGGTCGTTTTGCCGGACACTACGGTACAGGAGCATGTGCAGGAGTTAAGTCCATGATACTAGACACTACATAATTTAAAATTACAATTCTTTAAAATTCTATGCTATCATCAGCCAAATCAATGTCTACAATGCTATACTTAGAAGCTAGCAGGGTGGGTGAGAGGTGAGACGTAGGTGCTAATGGGTTTCTTTGGGAGGGAGAGAATATTCTGGAGTGGGGGAGTGATATTTGCATAACTGTGCAGATAGAAAATGACTGAGCTGTACACTGAAAAGGTGAACTTCACAGTACGTGAATCGTATCTCAACTTTTTTGAAGTTAACAAAAAATTTAACCATTTTCTTGCTTCTTGTTGCATGCCAGTTGACACCCCGACCCCAGCCCTGGCCTGAGTCCCTCCCCGTGCCTGGACTCCGACAGGGAGAGGAGAGAGCACAGCTAAAGACAGACTGGGCGGGTCCTGGTGCAGCTAGAGAGGCCAGAGCAGGCGTCGCCACCCTGACTGGAGAAGTCCTGCTCGGGCGGCTTCGCCAGCTCACTGCCGAGGGACAGGCTGACCTCCCAAGCACTGGGTGAGAGGGCAGGCAGGCGGGAAGGGCACTTCCTTGCACTGGGCTCACACTGCCCGTAGGGGGACAGACCAAGAGGAGGAACAGGCAGAGGCTGAGAGCGCGGGAGCCGCACACCTGCCGGGGCTCAGGAAAGTGCTGGAGCAGGGAGCATCCCAACAGGTCGTGGAGTGGGACCAGAAGTCCACAAGAGGCCAGGTCACACCACAGAAGGATGCCCTGGAGACCCAAGGTCAGGAGTGGCGTGCGTGTTCAGAGCACATGGAGCCTAAGCAGAGGAGGGAGAAGAGGCCGGAAAGAAGGAGCCGGAGGACTGAGAGCCGGCTTTCAGGGCTCCTGCAAAACCCGAGGCAGGGAAGAGAGCAAAGGCCCTTCTGTCCAGGACACCTTGCAGAGGGGCTGTTCTGGGAGACGGGAGAAGCCTGGTGGCCCAGGCTCTGGCTGCCTGCTCCCGGTTCCACTGGGTTGAGCTGCGCTTGGAGCCGCTGTGGGTCTTGTGGTGGTGACATGCTGCTCTTAGTACAGGTGGACCTGAGCTCAGGGCCAGCTGGATGCTCAGGCTGCGGGAGCCTGGGCAGTGCAGCTCTGTGGCCCCAGGGAGACGGCTGCGGTGCCACACGGCTCACAGTGGCAAAGCCCCTAGACAGCGTTCTGCAAGGCCGACAGCCGTCTCCGGGGCTCTCCCCAAGCGTTCTTTCTGGAAGCTTCTGTAAGTGCAGGGTTTTCTGGTGTGGACAGAAAGGTTTGTTGAGGAAGAATGAGTGGCTGGAGAAAGGGAGCTGTTACCTGCTAGGTGACAGCCAGTGTGTTCTGTGGCACTTGTGAACCTCAGACCACCTGGCTGTTCTCGCTCCACCCTGGTAGGCAGAGACTCTGCTCCTGCCTAGATTCTTATTCTTCTGAACTCGGCTGATCCCATGTCACTGGGGATAAAATCAGTCATTCTGTGAGCAAGACCTTATTACCATTTGAAAAACGGGGTTAGGCTTTGAACCAAAACTGCTCAGATACCCATTTAAATTCATTCTTCATCTGTGGGTTTCTACAAACTCCAAGTCTGCCAAAGACCTCAGAATGGAGATTTCCTGCACCTCGGTGGGCGTGGGATGGCATAGTGACCCCATGGCTTCTTTCCTCTGTTTTTAGGAGGTGAGGCCCTTCCAAGTGGGAGGGAGCTCCACTCCCAGCGGGCTCTCTGTTGAACAAGGGACCCCATGGAGCAGAGCCCAGGGCCCCCCTGTTCTTGTGGGGCATCAGCCACCTTGCCCTTGGCACAGCAGCTCTGGAAGTTTCCTATGACTTCACCCCATGGTCTGCTCCACCTCGGCCACCGCATTACACCAGGAGACGCTCAGCATGTGAAATGTGCTTCCCAGAAAGTTCCGATTCGGCCAGTCTTGGGGGAGTTGAGAGTCCACGGTGTCAGAACGCCACAATGGCTCAGCCAGAGACGGAAACTCACAGCCCCACAGTGATAGAGGAGCGTAGGAAAGGCGTCTTGACCAGGCTCTGGCTTCCTCAGCTGCCACATGCCACCACAAGGCAGGCAGACGTCAGAGGGCAGCGTGTTGGATGGCAGCTGGTCCTTGGCAGAATGGGAGACCGCGATGACACACGCCCCACTTTATCCCGCTGAAGAGTCCGTGTGACTTACCATGACTTCCAAATGCTTTTACAATGTCAGAATAATCAAGAATTGGAAATAATGTTCTCCTTTCTGTCTTGGAGGATCTACTGTCACAGAGCCTGCAGGTACGGGGCCCCAGGGCAGATGCCAGGAGGGGCCCAGCTTGGCTTCTGGAGTCTCCTCACCAGAAAGCCCCAGGAATAGCTCAGGCACTTATTGGGAGTAGGGACAAAGGAAAGATAAGCAGGAACCTTGCCGGGGATGGCCAGCACTACTGCATCCTGCCATGAGCCACCACGAGTCAGACGTGCTATCTTGCTGTGTCTCCAGCCATCCCGGTGTGCCAGGGGACATGTGAGTGATCCTGGGGCTGCTGTGACAAAGGACTGCAAACCAGGAGGGTTTAAAAAACAAAAAGTGGCTTACATGCTGGCACTTCAGGGCAACAGAAGTCTAGGTCAGGCTGACGCAGCGCGGTGATCTGCCCCCAAGGCACTGTGGCGGAAAGGTCAGAGCTGCCGGTGGCTCCAGCACCCTGGGCACACCCTGACTTGCCACCGCAGCACTCCAGGCTCCACCTACCTCCACGTGGCCCTCCTCTCTGCGCGTCTTTGTCCTCTCCTCGTCTTATGAGAACACCAGTCCTTGGATTTAGGACCCAACCTAGTCCAGTATGATCCCATATCAAGACCCAGAACTAATTGCATCTGCATGGCCCCAAGGTGTGGCTGTCTATGAGAGAGAAAGAGAGGTCCCAGATTTCCGATGACACGACCGTAACCCAAAGCAAGATTTTGTACCCAGGGATGGTGTTGGTGTTGACCCTGCTGAACCAGGGTGCTGGAGAAGGCTGCCCATGGCAGGCCCCGCCCACTGGCCTGGGCCATCAGCACCAGCACAACCACCAGGAAACGGAAAGATGCATTTCTAACAAAGGCACTCACTAACTTCCCTTGAAGAAGCAAGGAAGCTTCTCATGCTAATTAAGGGAGACTCTCTGGCATGGGTCTCACCTGGGTTCAGGAGGCAGCCCTAATTTATGAGGATTGATCATAAATCCTCATTTAATTCGAATCACTCCACAGCACATGAGGAATATGTCAGCTGTCACAGCACCCGGGCTTCGCTCCGCTGCCTCTGCCAAGCCGAGGAGGATGCTCAGAAAGAAGGCGCGTGAATCAACCTCTGGAAAAATTACAGAAATCCGAGAAGAGACGTTGAGCTCTCCAGATCACTGGCCCAAGACCAAAGGAATCACAGTAGAAAATGTGACACCAGCAGGACAGATAAATCATAGTGTGCTTGTCACCCACTTAGAGGAGAGGGAAGCAGAAGAGAAAAGGAAATACGGAGAGTTAATTAAACTGCCAAATTGTTAAGCCTTCACCTGCATCTCAGAGGTTGAGGAGGAGAATGACAGAGAAACAAAGGAGACAAGTTCCTGGGAGACACTGAACCCTCAGAAGCCACTTCTCCAGCCCTGATCCTGGAGAGAGGGACCTGAGCCCCAAGAAATCAGGAGACATGGTGGAAGGTGCCCTGCTCACCCATCTGGGCTGCAGTCAGAGGCCAGGGCTGCTGACCCAGCTCGCCCATCACACCAGGAAAGGGTTCCCAGCAAGATGGCGGCCTCATTCCTTCCATATCCGCATTCAATCCATATCCGCAGAGGACTCTGCATTCTTCCAAAGTCAGGAAGAGGCCACTAAATGCATCAGCTGGGACCTGACACAGGTGCAGGACTCGAGCAGTCCGTCTCTAATGCTGTGAAGTGGGTGTTCCACTATTAAAGACGTGCACGAAGCTCATCTGGAAGGCCAGAGAGTCACTGATATGGCGGCGTATTTGCAGATCTTGGGTCCTGGTCCTCACCATCTCCAGTGCTCATGAGCCGAGACCCTCTCTTCAGGTCCCTCGCCAGCCCCCCACCAGGTAGACCTCCATGGGCGCAGGCCCAGCTCCCTCAACTGCCCTCACGGAGCTGACCCCTCCCACCAGGAAACAGGCTCCCCCACTGTAGTTCCCGCAAGAACATCGTCCCCGCCTTCCATCCAGCCTGGGAGGGAGGCTGTTGAGGCTGATGCCGTCTTGGTCTCAGGCTTGTCTCCAGGAGAACCTGAGCCCCAGGTCTTGGACCCTCAATTCCTGAACTTGTTCACTCATTTTCTCCCAGTGGCCACCCCCACCCCCCAGAGGCACTCTTCGCTCCCTCATGGGGACTCTCCTGTGAGCTCCTGACTGACCTCCCTGACTGCTCATTCACACCCCACCTCCCATCAAGTCACCTTGTAGCTGAGTGCCCACCTGACACCTGCAGGGCCTTGGAGCCTGCAGAGGGAAGACCCAGTCCCTTGAGTGGCCATGAGAACCTCTCCCGCCCTTGCAGCCCCTTATCATCTGTGCTGTGACTCAGGAATCAAAACGCACACTTCCTGGGCCCCACGGGGTTCAGGCCTCTGTCCCCCTCCCACCCCCTCTGCTTTCACTGACCTCACTTCCTGCCTGGCGACTCCCGTCATCCCTTGAAAACCTGTATGGACATCTTCCCTGACTGCTCCCTGCCCCCGGGCCGGCCAATCTGCACCCTCTTCCCGCCTCTTGCCCCTCTCGGGCTGGTACGCCCCTCGCTGGCAGGCTCATCCCATGTGCCATCCACCCTCCTTCACCAGGCTGTGCACTCCAGAGGGACTGCTGGCTCTCTTCCAGATCCCCAGAGCCCACCTCTCTGCTTGGTCCCTAGGTGCACCCAGCAGAGATTTAGGGAGCCAAAGCCCACACCTCCTCACACAAGCCGTTAGACAAGGGTGCCCAAGTAGGATGTGAGGAGAAGGGCACGCCAGCTCTCTGGGCTCACTCCAAGAGCCCACAGCTGCCACCCAGCCATGGGAATACGTGCACAAACCCAAAAGAGAGGCGTTCCGGAAGCACCTAACAGTGCCCCGTAAAGCTGCCCGCACCCGGAGTGGAGGCATGGGAGGGCCTTCGCAGCAAGCCTGAGCCCTTGGTCAGCAGGCCAGGGTGGACTCCCTCTGCCAGGGCCATCCACGGCCATGAGGCTGCTCTTTCCAGCTGTCCACAGGCACTGTGACCTGTCTTCACAGTGAGTCCACAAGTCTCTCCCCTGCCTAGAACAGCCTGGGGTTTCTCCCGGCCTTGCCAGGAAATGAAACCCGGAGACTCTCACCCTGCTCCACGGCAGCATCGGCCATCTGTCCCAAGCAGCTCTTCTTCCTCCTGCTGCCCCGATGCTCTGCTCCGCACAGGGACTGCTCGCGCTTTGTGCACCCTGCACCAGGGCACACGGCAGGCGTCTCCACACTTAGCGAATGAGGAACGGGGGGGATGCCAGCCCTACTGACACTGCAGGAGGGCTGCGTAGGCGGGGTCCGCACGGGTCTGTAAGACTGCAGGCGAAGGCCCCTCTCGCAGGTGGCAAGAACTAAATGGTGATGCTTTGTAAAAGCCAAGTGTGGCGTCCGGCCGGGACAGCTGCTCCCTACCCTAACTGTACAGATCTGATTGGGCTGACCGTGTCCTCCAAAGCCAACTCCGTGGCCGTCACTCTTGCCCAAGCACTGAAGGCCTCATGCTTTATCTCACCCATAAGTCGTGGGAAACAAAGGCCATTACACAGTGTTGGCCTCCGCCGTCCCCGGAGCCTAATCATGGCGATGGGTTCAAAGCAGGTGCGGGCTTCTCTGCTGACAGAAAGGAGGAGGCGCGCTCCTGAAGTCCGTTCCTGGGTGAAGGACAGCAGGTCCCACACGTGTGTGTGTGCACGTGTGCGCTGCAGGCAAAAGAAGAATCGGCGGAGGAGAGGTGTCGGAATAGGAAAGTAAGGGGCAGGAAAGGAACTGAGCTCAGCCCTACCCCCGCCTCTGCTTCTAAACGTCCTGGCTTAAGACCTCCTCTCTTGGTGCTCTCACAACACTCCCCAAGGCAAGAAGGAAAGGGCGGGAAAGCGCATTCATTGTAGTAGAGACAATGCCTGTCGAGGAAGACAAGACACAACGGGAAGGAAAGACACAGGCCTGAAACGGGGCCTGAATAGGGACCCTGGGCCTGGCACCACGGCCGCGAATGACAGTGAAATCGCACAGCGTGGGGTGCACCTGGGCTCCCGAAGGATGGGCGAGACGGGACAGGGGCAGCGAGGCACACGGGGCTCCCTCACCAGGCAGGTGCTGTCCCCGTGTGCGGGCAGGCTCTCCTCCTCCACAGCCACCAAGGACAGCTTGCTCGCTGCCCTGCCCAGCCCACGTGGGAGCCAAAGCTGAGCCCAGACCCTGAGCAGGGTCGGAACCGGACGGACTGAAGAGGAAGCTGGACGGAGCGTCGAGGCTTTGTGAGAGGGACGGGAGCTCAAGGCCAGCCCGACACCTGGTGCAGGCCCCGGAAGGCGCCATACAACCTGCCTTCCGAAGTCCAGGAGGGCAGACCCAGGCCCCCCGAGGACTGCCACCCCCACCCCGAGAACATCAGAGCAGGGTGCAGGCGGCCTGCTCGGGTCTCAGCAGCGAGGCTGGAGGCGAACAGGCTGCGGGCAGGCGGACTCCAGGGAAGGCGGAGGACCCTCACCTGCTTGGTCCCGTCCCAGCAGAGCCGGCCCTGCTCCTGGCTCCTGGCTGAAATGCCTGGAACCCCTGCTTCAGGCCGAGTACTGTGGTCCAGCGATGCCCCAGGGGCAGAGTCACATCCAGAACTTGTGAAGACCTCAGCCACACCACGGAAGGAAGCTGTCCATCCACGGAAGTCCCCACCTGTCCCTGGTGGTAGGAGCTGCTGCGGCCAGCAGACTCTCTTGGCTGCCTGGTCCTGAACTCGTGTGGCCCTGGGCCTCACCCTCCAGGCCCCCGTAGGCACAGCCTGGCCCTCGAGGATGCTCCTGGGAAACATGGAGACAGAGGAGAAACGTACTCGGTGCCCCTGGTGGTGCTCCTCCCGGGCCACTGAGGAGTTAAATGTCCTTCTCTGTCATGAGCACAGACCTCATCTGGGGGCTGATGGAACACTGGGGCCCTGTTCCTGGGAGCACCGAGGGTCGACTCTGCTACGTGACCCGTTTTGCGATTAAGAAAGTAGCCCTCAAAGACTGAACCACCTTATGGGACTCTGGGGCAGCCAGGCCTCCACTCGGTTTCCTGACTCCAGCCCCACGCTTCCCTCAGCCAGTGAGCGAATGTTTATTAAGGTGGACACAGCCAGGCCCGGCTTCAGGAGTGGGGTCCGGCAGCGAACAGAATGAAGAGGAGCGCCTGCCCTGCAAGTTCAGGTCCTGGGCAGAGGACGGGCCTTGAGGACCCACTCCGGTGAGAGGAACCGCAGTGGCCACCAGCCACGTAGGTGGGGGCAGCCTCACCTCTGACACGGGGAAGGCCTCAACCCTTCCTAAGCAATAGAAACCCCCACCCCCAATCTCACATTGAGTAGCAGGATGGAAAACCAACCAGGGGACCTTTCTAGTTGAGATGGAGCAGGAGGTGACCTCCCAATGCCACTGCACCCACCCCTCAGCCCACCTACAGAACGGGGGGTCCATGGGCCTGGAGTTCACTGCAAGGACTATGCAGGGACTGTGGTCCTGACAACATCATGACTCCCCTTGGACCAGGGATGTTTTTCTGTCCAGTCTGCCTGGTCCTCACAGCACCTCTGCTTCCCAGAGCCCTGAATGCTGCCCCACAGAGCCTGGCCAGGCTGAAGAAGGGGCTGGCAGTGCCCAAAACCTGGCACAGGGTGGGACACGCCTTTGGGATTCGGCCAGACTCCCAGATGACACCATGGGAGCTGGCCCTCCACCTCCCCGGAGGCCCATCCGGGAAGGGAGACGCTGAGAACTTGGCCCCTGCACGTGAGGAGGGAGCCGCCTCCAGGGTGCTTTCCTGGGAACTGACGACGGTGACAAATGACTCTCTTGTGTAAAAGGCTCAGCTGTCCACAGTGCTGAGCACCCAGGCCACGCCATGTTAGTAGGGTCCTGAGAAAAAGGGGCCACCCGGGCCCAGTCCCCAGAGCCCTATTCACGCCTGCAGGCCCCTTCCACAGTGGACACGGGCCCAGCCGAGGGCACCGAGCAAGGCAAGTGTGGTTTCTGTGCAACGGAGAGCCTCCCTCGGGACTCAAGAGGAGGCTTTGATTCCAGAAAGCCCCGCACGGAGCCCTGGAGTGGAATAAGAAGTGAGGGTGCAGCTGGGGCAGGGAGGTGCCCCTCGCGAGACCCCTCCCTCTGCCCCTCCTTTACCCCTGACTGTTCCAAACACCCTAGTCCACCAGCCATCAGGACTCTGGGTGGCACAGCTCAAAGCACCCTTCAGGTCACGGGGCCAGTGACCCTCCAGGTGCCCAACCACTGATCACGCTCTGCCTACGTCTCCCTGGGCACGTGTGTGGCAGCCCCAGTTCCCCAGGCAAGGAATCCGCCTGGGGCACCCTGCCACCCAGTGCCTACCTGGGCTTCACAGGGGTGGGAGCTGGCAGGGCTCGCCCTGGACCTCGCAGGCCACTGACATTTCTGGGCTCTCAGGTTGTGTTCCCTTCCAGAGGCTGCCTCCCTGGGCGCTCAGGGCCCCCTGAGGTCAAGGCCCGTGACACGTGCCCCTCTGCTTCCTGGGAGCTCAGTCCTTGTGCTGAAGCACAGTTGCTGAATGACACCTGGGACATGCCGGGAACTCACATGCTCAGCACTGAAGTCACCACCATCCACCACCACACCCCTCACTCCTTCGTTCAGTGCCTAAGGAGCAGGTCACTGAGACGGCCTGACCATGATGGAAAGGGACCCATCCTGAGACCAAAGACATCCGGAACACTAGGGGAACGGCACCAGGTGGAAAACCCACTCCAGGGTCGTGTTCACAACAGATGTGACTGCGAGGTCCAGCCAGGCTGCGCTTGGGAAGGAAGGAGACGGCCACGCCCCCACTCCTCCCGCCTCCTCCAACCCTGCACTCCACTGGAGGTCTCCAAGTCCCAGCCTCTGGATCCTCCCCCAGCACCCCCACCAGTCTACACTGCAGATAAACAGCAGGCCGCAGGGCACGGTGTGGATTCCCGAAAAGGTGGAGATAAGGGTGTTGTGCACTGACACTGAGACCCTCCTCATGGCTCCAGGAACCTCAGTGTCTGCACTGATTTGTCAGAGCCTCCCCTCTGTCTGTCCCTAGGATGTGGAGAAATCTACCCTCAGACCTGGAAGGCTGACCACACTCCATGCACAAACCCTGCCTAGCCACCCCGGCAAAGGGCCAAATGGCCCCTTGGATGCCTGCCTTGACTGGGACCTCATCCCTGACAATTCTCACGAGCTGCAGATCACCAGGGAATCTGTGCATTAGGCCAGCCTCCTGTCTGCACCCCAGACGCCTCATCTGGAAACACAAAGTCTCCACCACGTCTCACAGCCCCTTCTAACACGTATCACCTCCAGGCAGCTCAGTCCCTGACCCCACTGCCCATCCACCTGAACATACCTGGCCCGTCCCCACCCTCGTAAAGTCCAGCCTAGGAACCTGGTCAGCTCCACACAAGATCTAAGGGAGCCAGCGCCTTCCTGAGACCCGACGTCATCTGCTATTTCAGTCTCGGATCCTGGGGCGTTTGTGTGGTCACATCATTGTCTATACTTAAAACTGCCAGCTCCCTGTCCTTTCAGATGTCCCGTTGCTAAACCAACCCTGTGCCATCCAGACGTTGGGCTCTCTGGGCCTAAGTGCCAACCTTGAAATGCCCCGTTGCCTATTTATAAAGGTATTTGAATCTCTCCTAATAAACATGCACGTGAGGCCACACAATGCCTGAGCAGCACTGGACCCGCCGGCCCACTCCTCTTTTGGAAAAGGAGGATTTCCCACACTCTTACGGGGTTCTTCCACCTGCTCCAGCACGGCGGCCCCTGGCATCCCACCACCTCCCAGGCAAGGACCCTGAGAGGCTGGGCCCACTGCAGGCCCGCCGCAGTCCCAGCCCCGCCCCAGCCCCCAGCTCCCAGCCCCGCCCCAGCCCCTGCCCCCAGCCCCACCCCAACCCCCACACCCCAGCCCCCAGCCCCGCCCCAGTCCCAGCCCCGCCCCAGTCCCAGCCCCGCCCCAGCCCCTGCCCCCAGCCCCAGCCCCCGCCCCCAGCCCCACCCCCAGTCCCCAGCCCCCAGCCCCTGCCCCCAGCCCCACCCCCAGCCCCCGCCCCCAGCCCCACCCCCAGCCCCCAGCCCCAGCCCCCAGCTCCACCCCAGCCCTCAGCCCCTTGCCACCCCGTGCCTTTCTCTCCTCTGCAGCTGCCCTAGCTCTGCCTCTCCCCTGACTGCTTGGATTTTCTTGGACCACACCAACCCCGTGAAGCCTCCCAACTCTGCTCCTCCCAGAGAGTCCCTGAGACAAGGTGGCACCCGTCACCTGTCACCTCTAAATGAAATGGCAGAACCCAGTCTCCAGCCTGTCAGCCCTCTCTACCCTCCTGCCTCCCCAGCAGGCCCCTGAGCGGGCGGCCTCTCCCTCCAGCCCTCCACAGAGTCAGCAGAGCTGGCACAAAGGGCCCTCGGAAGGTCTTGCCCAGCCCCCGGAATGTCCACCCCTGGCCTCCCATTCCTAATGCACTCATCTCTCCACACACCTTCCGCTGTCCCCAGCCAGTCACCCTGCTCCTTTAAGTGTCTGGGCTTCCGCCCTGTTACCTGCAGGAGCAGAGGACACACTGGCTCTTCACCTGCCCCAACCCTCTCCCACCTCACCTCCCGACTGCACACCACACACCCTGCATTCACACAACCTCTCAGATGGAGGCTGGAGGTGGCCCTTCCCCTCCTGCTTTGCCCAACACCACGCATCCCTCACTTCTCTACGTGGGAAACTGGTCATCTCCTCCAAAACTCCACCCGACACCTTGGGAGGCTCCTGCTGTCCCTGGCTCAGTGCCCTCTCTGTCCCCTGCACACCTTGAGTGGCTCATGCAGCACCTCTCCTCAACGGAGCCCCAGGAGGCTATTTTCATGCCTGTCACCCTCCAGCTGGCCAGCCCTAAGGTTCCTTAGAAGCCAACTGAGTCGGGGCTCTTTCATCCTGAGTTCGCAGTGCCGGGCACAGGGAGGACAACCTGGCACGGGATGGATGGATGAATGGCTGATTGACGCAGCCTGCAGCTGGGGTCTCCTCTATGAGGTAAACACAGAGCTCATGGAATCCTGGGTGGCACGAACTCGCGAACTCGGAAAGTCACTTTCTCTGAATTCTAAGAAATCCACTATCAAAGCCGTTGACACAAGGCGGACATGTGCATGTGACCAACCAGGCAGAATGTTCAAGAACTTGGGGCGTAGCCCTGTGCCTGGGTCTGCACAAGTCCTGGAGCCCTGGAGCCTCCTGCAGGGAGACCGCATCCATGTTCATCCACCCTGCAGAGCAGCAACCTCGGGATGCCTCGCATCTCGCGTCTCGCTGCAGCTTCTTCTGCCAGCAAGCGTGGTTACGGAAGGGCTCCAGCGGCTGGGGAAGGAGCTGCAGAGAAAGCGGCCTGTCTGCTGGGTGGAGCGAGCGGGAAGTCAGCTCACAAAATAGCTCAGCACGTGAGTTTCCTCAGCTGTCCTTTAATCAGCCCAGGGATTGGGTTACCGCTGGAATGTGGGGGACATTCGAGTTCTGCCTCCGAAGCTGGAAAGAGGGAAGAGCGGGAATATTCCCGGATCCTAGGGAGGGTGCCTGCTGGCGTGGAGTCCATTTCCTCAGCTTACACAGCGAATGCAGGGAGCTTTCTGTGTCTCCCACATCTCCTAAAAAAGTGGCTCTAAGCCCAAAGCCTTGCACCTGACAGTGTTCCAGCTCCTTCCGTGTGCCAAATCCCATCAGCACGCTCAGGGTGCCTTCACCCTCCCCCGGGGCCAGTGCTCATACCTGGAAGGCAGCCCCACGTGCCTGAGGTGGAACAGGTGGGGGAGCTGGCCCGTTGGGTCCAGTTCTCCTCTCTTGCACTGTATGCCCAGCCGTGTCTGACTTCCTGCAGCCTCCTAAAGCAGCTTCCCCTAAAGGGTCCCCTTAGTAGGACACTGACCGAGCACTACAAACATGGTCGGTCCACAGTGAACAGCAGACCCTCATGTGTGTGTCTGTCCATTTTTCATTCATTCAACAGGTACTTACTGAGCACCTACTTTACTCCAGGTGCAGTCCTGGGCACTTGAGGATATGCCAAACCCTGACCCTACTCCACCCCAGCCTCCTGGCTCTCCTCCCTGTGTTGCTGATCAACCCTGTGGTCATGGATCCTCTGAACTCTGTGGCTTCTTTCTTCTTCATAATTCACAGCTGCAGGAGAAACCTTCAACAGCCCATTTCCAGTCTTATTCTCTTCTGCTTTGCGTTAAGTTAAATCATGGCCCATCCCCCTGCCAAGAAACAGGTGCTCACATCTGAATGCCCAGAACCTGTGAAAGTTACTTTATGCGGAACAGGGGACTCCGCAGATGTGCATAAGGTAAGGATCTCAAGACAGGAGGTGATCTTGGATTACCAGGTGGACATTGAGTGTGTCCTCATAAGAAAGAGGCAGAGAGAGATGACCCAGAAGAGGAGAAAGTAATGTGTCAATGATAGTAGAGATGGAGGAGGGGCCATAAGTCAAGGTATACAGGTGGACTCCAGGTGATGGAAAAGACAAAGAAATAGACTTTCCCCTGATTAGTTGGCTTTGCACTGTGACCAAAACACCCAACAAGAACAACATAGGAGAGGGAAAGTTTATTTTGGCTCATGGTTTCAGAGGCTCAGTCTATGGTGGGCAGAGTTCATAGCTCTGGGCCCAAGGTAAGGCAGACTGTCATGGCAGAAGGACATGGTGGAGGAAAGCAGCTGCATGCTCAGGGGCCAGGAAGCAAAGTGGAAGGTGGAAGACTTCAGGGAAGGACTGCAGGGAAGACGAGCCCTTCCAGGCATGCCCCAGGGACCACGTCCTCCAGCCACACCCTACCTGCCTGCGGTCACCAGGAGTCCATTCAAAGGAGGATGAGCTGACTAGGTTACAGCTCTCACTATCCAATCATTTCACCTCTGGACATTCCCACATTAACACGGGGCTTTGGGGGACACCTTACATTCAAATCATAACACCCACTTAATTCCTCCAGGAGGAAGTAGCCCTGCCAGCAGTCTGACCTCAGCCCTCTGAAACAACTTCAGACCTTTGTCCTGAAGAGAAGTGAGTACTGCTCCATCTTGCAGAGTTGGTGCTAACTTGTCACAGCAGCCACGAGAAACTCATACAAACCTCGCCCTCATGTGGGGATTTGTGGCGCCAGCTTATCCAGGCCTGGGAGGAACTCCTGTGGCCCCGAGAGTTCTCCAGATTGATAACATGCCTCAGCTCACCGATGGGGTATATTAGGGAGCACATCAGCCCTGCACGTGCTGCTGGTGGGAACAGAGGTGAAATCAGCAGGCCCCACCGCAGGGGGCTCTCCTCCCTGGCCTGAGGGCTGCTTTCCAGGCCCAGTGATAGGAAGCTCACTCAGATCCAAAGAAGTCCCCTTTGTCCTCAGAGCTGGCAGGTAGAGACTTCTTTGACTAGAATGGGACTCCTTGGAAATTGCTTCTTCCAACCAGTTCTGAGTGGGTGAACTGCCCAGAGAGGCACACGAGTCCAGGGCCGCCTTCCTTCCACGTCCTGCCCTCCGTGGGCACAGCTGGCTGCTCACTCTCCCCTCAGCCAAGCCCACTGCATCACCTCCTACATCCCCAGCCCCTTACCCACCTGCTTCCATCAGGTGTAACTCCCTTCTGCCTGGGATTATTAGCTTTTTGAAGCCAAGGACATTTTTCTTATGAAAGTCCATCCTTTTAGATTGGATCTGGTATTCTGGCCATCCCACGTATCCACAGCCCTCTTGGCTTTCTGCATTAGAGAAGTATCTCTTCTAGTTAAGTAAAACCTTCCAACTGTTCTCTCTACGCAGATCACTCCAAGCCCCTGTCTCCTGCCCAGACCCCCGCAGATTACTGGACACAAGGGTCCTGTAGTCAAAGCCCAGAGATGACCCTCCCGCCTTCCCTCTCAGCCTCTGGCCAAGCCAGAAGCGGTTAAGGTGCGCCTGGACTCATCCATCTGGGACCCAGACAGGCCCTGGGTGCGCATTCCACCGGCATTAGGGTACCAGGCAAAGCCCTCCCAGAGGGATTCCGTCGGGATGCCTGGAGGTGAAGGCCCGCTAATCCACCCTGGCCTCCGAGAGAGATTGGCCAGGGCTTCCTCATTGGTCCTGGCACTGCAGAGCACACAGCAGTCCTTCCAGCAGAAAACAGACACCAGTAACCAGGGTCATGCCGTTTACGAGAGACAAAGAACAGCGTCACTAGGAAGATAAGTTGGGGTGGGTTGAAGAGAACAGTTCATGTGTAATTGGGGTGGTAATGCAGAGGAGGCCTGGTACCCTCAAGACCTCTGTGAATGCCTCCCAACCCCCCTGCAAAAACACGCACCCCCGGAGAGGCAGTCTTCCCCTGGGTGGCACATGCTTTCTCACACTGATTCCAACTCAAGGGACATAAAAGAGAATGTCCTTAACATAAGAGAAGTCAGTCTCCCAACTCGTCCGCCATATGCCCACTCTCTTCAAGATAAATGTTCTGGTCATTTCCCATTGTTTTCTTTTCCTAGTGGAGCTTCCCTGAGTCTCTGTTATCTGGCCATTTCTGTGATCCTTTGCTGGTGCTGGTCTCCCCAGCTCCTCCGGGACTCGCCTTCGCTGTCCGGCCACTGCAGAGCCCCTGGCCATAACTGGAGCATGCCGAGGTCCCGCCTCCCTGACAGGGCTCACACAGTGGCCTCCTGGAAGGGACTCTGCACAGCCTCCCAGCTGTCCCCTGGATGGGCCTCCCCTTGCTCCCACTGAGCTCTGCGGACCTGCCACCAGTGCTCTGCCACCTGCCACCACTACCGACGCTGACGGGACTCCCGGGAAGAGAGCGCCGCTAGAGACTTCTACCCGGCCAGGCTTATTCTGCAAGTGGCAGCTAGCACAGAGCACGGAATGCAGAACTTCAGTAAACATCTGGGGAACGATGCAGAAGGAGGCAAACTGGCTGGTTGTGGAGGGAGCACCCGGCCTGCTGCTGGAGGGCTCTGCAGGCCACCGCTGGCGTTGCCTGCACCGCTGCCGGCACGGCTCAGCCCCAGAACAAATGCACCTCCTTTCTCTCTCCATCCCCAGGCAGTGACCCGGCTGCACCCAGCCCCGCTCTGCCAAGGCTGAGTTGCACATGGCCTCTGACCTCTGGTGCCCTCAGGGAAGACAAGCAGGCCATGGGCAGCCACTCCACATGCCCAGCCCACTCAAAATGAACATACAGGCTTTCCTTCCAGAAGCTTCCTTTTGTCTTCTGTGGTCTTTCCTTAGGTCACGGTGGATTTTATTGGCATCGAGGGGCATCGATGTCTATCGATCTTCGCCTCTCGGCACTCCCCTACCGACCCTCCACTGGAGTAGAGGCACAGTGGGTGCACGGCAGGGGCCGGGGAAGAGGTGGCTGCAGGCCCCTATCTAGGGGACCTTGATCCAAACACGTGCTCCAGGGTCCCCTCAGACTTCACTTACAAAACTCGAATTCAAGGAGAAAGCTTCAGCCACGGAGCCCCGCACTCTGAGGGTGAGGCCCGGTCACACCACCCCAAGGTCACTCTGAAAAGGGCGGAAACACGTATTGAGTCTATTGTGCACCAGGACTCAGCAGTTTGAAACCCTTATCTCCTGTCCCCAGGCCGCGGAAAAGGCGGGTGCCCCATCCCCTTTCTCTCAGATGGGAAAACTGAGGCCCTCCGGGGAGAAAGGGCGAGCCGGGGTCTTCTCCAGCTGCTCTCCCTGGGGCTGCGACTCTCCCTACACCTCCGGTTCCCCCAAGGAGGCCAAGCAGCCCCTGGCAGCCTGCTCTGCTGACAGAAGGGGGACCTTCTCCAGAGAGGAATGAACGCTATGAGAATGCAGTAGATCCAAAGCTCAGTGGAGCCGGGAGGAAGGATGAGGCGGGAGAGACCTCTCGTTCATCAGAAGCAGAGGCAGCGATGGCCGCTTCCCTGGCAGCAGACCCAGAGAGGCCCTGCAAGCACACAGCGCTCCTGCTTGACGAAGGTGGCCGTGCAGGACAGAGGGTGCATCCACAGTGGGGCTGTGGAGAGAGCGAGCCTCCTGCGTCTTCGTCTGACACAAACAGCCAGGTGGGCTTCCAGAATCTGGGGCAGCGTTTTGCAAACAGGCAGATACTCCAGCTCTGGCCACTTCGTCGAATGACACTTCGTGTGGAATCTGAGGTCGTCAGGTACGGGTGATGCGGAGGAGAAGAAGAGTGGCCAGGAGCACAGCTCGGAGAGCAGTCCCTCAGACCTGGAGCTCGGCCCCGGCCCTGGGAGCTGAGGGCTCCTGGAAGGACTCTAAGGAGTCCTGACCTCCACTGGCTGTCACTCTAACTCTGTGCCCCCAAAATCCATTTGAAGTCAAACTGAGGGCTAATGTTGCCAATGTAATATTCTCTTCTTAAAGAGGCAGCCATCTTATTTGCTTCCATTTAGAAAAGTAGCGTGTGTGGCCAGCAGAATTGTCCTGTTGCCGTGTGAAATGTGCCTCTGGCAGGGAGATGTTCATTTGGTGGCCTTGGAGAGACTTCAAGAGAAAAATCAAAAGCAGCAGATGGTAGGGTGGACTCTGAGACCTCAAAGTCCAGCCAGGAGAAGAGAAAGAGCAGTGCAGATGGGGACGAGAGGCTTCGGGAAGAGTGGCCTCTCCACTGGCCTGTGGCCTTGGGGTGGGCAGGAGAGGCCCTGGAGGCAGCACCTGGGGCCCACCCTCCAAGCTGGCCTCCCCAGCCGCCCTCTAGGGACCAGCCAGTCACCCTGGGCTGCCTCAGCCTTGGCGTGTGTAAACAGGGGCCAGGGGAGGGAGGCCAAGTGGACAACACTAACAAGGGAGCGCCCAGCACAGAGCTGGACAGTGGCCCACCAAGACTCCACCCCACCTGGCCTCCTCCCGCTGGCCACCTGCACCCACCCACACCACAGGTGTTCTGGGTCCCTTGGGAGAAGGTGACAAGTAAAAAAAGCTCTTCGAGGGAAACTCTCACCCGAGTGTCCTGACTCCTCAGTCACCTCTACAGCCCTGAGCAGCCCAAGCACCGGGTGCCTGTGGAGAGGGCGGCTCCCTGCACACCGCTCTGGGGTTGTGGGCAGACACGCGGGGAGGGGGTCAGCACCACTGGAGCTGCAGAGGGACTCGCCGAGCAGCATTTGGCTGGGTCTGCCGCCAAGTCATGCGTGGGGCTCGCCAGGGGGACAAGCAAGCTGGCATTCAATGTCCTATGAGGCCAGCAACCCCAGAACACCCTAGAGGAGGCTGGCCCCGCCCTGCCCAGGCAGGAAGGCAGGGTGAGCTGGGAGGGTCAGGGCGTTGGTTCTGATGCTTCAGAGCGAGGACACCAGGTTTATCGCCATGGTGTGGGTGTGGAGCACCTGTGGGCCAGAGGCCCTGATCTTTGGAGCCAGGTGCTGGCCAAAGAAAGCAGAGAATGGGACAAGGGCAGGCAGAAACCAGTGACCTTCCAGGCCAAGCTGAGTGAGCCCTGCAGAAAGCCAAGGAGGAAATCCCTGGGTGAGTAACCGTGAGGCTTCTCCTCCGCGGGGACCCGCAGTGTGAGTCACAATGTGGGAGCCACTGAATCAGGAGTGATCCAAGGGTTTTCCCTCTGTTGAACTGAGCTGGACAGAAGGCCTTTGGGCAGCTGTCAGGGACCTGGCTGCTTCCTGGACCCCCACAGAGCTTCCCCTGGCTCCAAGGCAGGCCCTTTGCATGGAGGGTCCTCAGGAAAGGTGGACCACCCCTTAGCTCCCGTGTATGGCTGTTCAAGCCTAAACCTTTGTTAAACCCAGCTAACCAGGATATAAAAGAAACCCCGACTTTAGTACATGAAGATCAATCATGTGTTGCTTTCCAATGAGTGAACCATTCACTGGAGCTCTCTGGACAGCCCATTGTGAGCTTTTACCCAACAGGGTCTTTCTGAGAACTGCATGCTGAAAGTGAGGCATTGTGATCCCTGGGAGGGTGAGTGAAGTTCATTCCCTGCTCTTGGGACCTTGCCATCCCATACGGGAGGACCTCAGTCCACGGGCATCACGGTCATACAAATAACAAGGAGCTTCAACCTCACATCCCTCCACGACCCGACTTCAACATGCCCAGCAGGCAGTGGCCAGCTTGCCTGGTCCGACCCCCACCTCCACGTCTGGCCCATTAGGAGACCCCAACTGTAGGTTACCTTAGTGTGACTCCCCTGGAACCAAGATGGCCCATGAGTTTCCCTCTGGGCCAACCTCGATGATCGGCAGTGGTTCTAAGAGCACTGCATACAAAAGATCTTGAGCTGGGCTCACTGGACTCAGTGGAGAGGACAATCGGAGCAGATAAACCACTTCTGCCATGGCCCACAGATAGTCGTGATGCCACAAGCTTGCCTTCCTGGCCATCGGATGTGTCTATCCAGCTGACTTCATTTCATAGAATGAGCCGCCTTCTTAAGGGCGCCTCCAACTCAAAATCACATTGACCTTCATAACTGCCCATCCCAGGGACTCACCCTAGGTCCGAGCATGCCCTGTGAAGCCTGCCTGGCCCCAGGGTGCAGACCTTGTGAGGTCATTAGCAAAATAAATGTGGACCTGATTAGTGCACTAAAACCACGCACCACCAAGGAGCACTCGAGTTTGGGCCGATTGGTAACCATTTCCAGGGCTTCCTGCCATGACTTCTGCAGTTCCCCGCAGTGGCACTGCGTTTCCGCCGAGCTGGCGTGCTGAGATGGAAGCCTTGGCAGGGCTTCCCTGGCTGGCCTGGGAGGTACAGCTGAGCACCATGGGTCCCCCGCTCGTGTCTAACCCAAGCCCAGGGCCAGGGGGTTCACTGCCAACCCCACACGGCCTTAGTTCAACCTTTAGGGAACCAACACACAGGCACGCTTCTTTCTTGAAAAACCCCAGTGCCCGCCCCACACCCTAAAGCGCCCACTCCTGGGTGGCAGCTTCGGTTGGCCGGATTCCCACCCTGCCCTGTGAGGCCTGTATGCTGTCCTTGCTGCTCTTCCCGAGGCATGACTTCCCTCCTCCCTTCTCCCTCCTGCAGTTCCTCTCTCCCTGTGCCACTCATGACCCCGACTTCCTGAGTCTGCCCTGTGACTGCCCTTAAGTCATCGACGGGTTCCACTCTGGGCACCTGGGCATGATCTGTTTGAGCCTGACCACGTCCCTTTAAGTAGTGGATATCAAGTAGTGTCAAGCCCCACATCCCGAATGAGGCCACTCTGGTACTGGGGTGGCATCATGGTGGAAAGACTCTGTGCTGCTCCTGGTGGCACTGCAGGCATTCAGATCCAAAGCACGTGGAAGGCTGGCCGTCTTCACCTGCCTCAGCCGGTCACAGGCTACCCCTTCCCCATTCACCCCCGATCTCGTCAGAAGAGGAAACCCGCCCTGTCAAGGAAAAAGGCCTCGGATCGGAGCAGCTGGCTCCGTGGCATCTCCCTCGCCTTGCTGGCAAGAGACATCGAAAGATGGCCATGCCCGTGGGAGATGACGAGTGAAAAGACAGGGGACCAACAGGTTAGGGCCATCACCACTGGGATTGCTGCTCTGCAGGGCCTGGTGACCAGAACTCAGTGTCCTTACCTCCTGGATGTGGACGCCCCACACCTCTGCCCACGTTGCAGCCCTGTTCTCCCTACCAGAACCCTCCTGCTCAGTAGAGCTGTGGTGTAAGTTCTTGTTTGATTTTGACAGTGAGGTCCTACACAAATCAAAAGGGGCAATTTGATTGTCATCTGTCATTCATTTCCCCTCTTGTTCTACAACATAGCTAGAGTGTGTCACAAATGTGGACAGTAACTTTTTTTTTTTTTTTTTTTTTTTTATGAAGGACCAAGCAAGAAAGTCCTGGGAACTGGGAGTGGCAGGGGTCAGTTACACGGCGGCCGAGTCTCACTGTAAGGAGGCAAACTGCTTTCCTTGGAACCCCCCCAGTGAATTGTTTTTCAAAAAGAGGAGGGAAATTCTGTAGCTGTGTTGGAAAATATTGTCAGTGTCCCTGCAGGTAGAAAGTAGAGACTCCAATAGCTTGGCATGCTGTTGGGACAAGGATTCCACTTGACCTTGGGGGTGTGCCACGGGCATGCTAGGAAGAGCATGTGGGTCAGAAGGCCTTCCTGCAGATGAGAAACGCACCCTGCTGCACCCTTCTGTTGACGGCGTTTCCACAGCCTGTGCTGTTGTGTCCGTGAATGGGCTAATCCAGGTAAGTGGCACAGAGATGTGGCCAAAATAAATGGAATATGGAGTCATTTTTCCATAATGAAATGTCATCGGAGGTACATCTCCCGTTGGATGGACTCTAAAAAGCCCTGTGGGCGCTGAGCACTTCTCTGGTCTTACAGATGGGTCGGTCCCCCACTTGGACACCAGCCTCCACAGCAGCGCCACGGGCCTCCCCAGGCGGAGGTGAGGAAAAAGGGCCTCGTTCCCCAACTTCCACCTTAACTGGAGCAGTTTGGGTTCTTTGACTTTTGTCAATATTCAGTTTTAGCCAAAGAAAAGATTATCTATCTAAAAGATGCCGTAGCGCCTTTGACTGTGAAATCTACCTTGCTAACCACGGAGAGACTGAGGTTCTCCCGGGGCCTGAAGCTCCACACCTGGCCAGACCCTGTGGCTTGGCCTGGGAGTCTTTGCAGAGCATCAGGCAGCCCACGGATTCCAACGTCCTTGCATTGCCGTGATTTCTATTCATCAGACACCTTGGGCACAGCCTCTTCCCTGCCTCTGAGGGACCAGAGTCTTTCATCACACACGGCGTGTGCAAGGACATCAGGCGCCACTGACGTGCGCTTGCTGGCCTGCTGTCGTTCCCAAGGAGTGGATGACGCGCAGGTGCTGGGGCTTCTGAGACAATTCCAGAAAGCAATCACGAGACTCGCCAGCACGGCCAGGGAGCACAGACTGAGGGGCGCTGGATCCTCAGAGGCCCGTTGTTGCTGCCACGGGACAAGGTAAATAATGTCAAAGACTGGAAATGCCAACGACGTCCATCAGCAGGGAACAGGGTCCTTTGGACTGAAGGACTCACACCTGGGTTTTTACCTCCTGTCAAGCCTTCAGAAGTGTCAGCACAGGTGCCCGTGGGAGCAGAGAGCTTAGCAAGCTCCAGGACCGGCTCACGGCAGGTCTGGCATCCCAGGCCTCTCATCTGGTGTTCATCAGAGGGGAACATTAGGCTTCCAGTCACATAGGAGAAAAGGGCTGTGTGCACTGGCGCTCTGAAGGTATCTGGACCTCAGCAACCCGCCTGCCTCTTGGGACAAGGTTTTCTCTAAAGCGATGTTATTGCAGCAACAAATCTGTTTTTCTGGTGATTTCATCCCATTTCCACATCGTTGTCATGGAAGTTCACTTTCCAAATGATGTAAGCTGTGTCGCAATTCTTCACAGCACTCCTAAGTCCCTGTCTCTCTTTCCCATTACCCAACCTGAGGCCAGCAGGGCCTCCCCTGTCAGACGTGTTCGTGTCCTTGGTCAGGGCGTGATCTCTGAGCACCCTTGAGCTCCTGCAACAGTGTACAGTCCTAAATTCCCACCCGAACCCTGAGCGCCTGAACACCCTGCTGTGGATTGACTTGTGTCCCCCACAATTCACACACTGCAGCTTCATACCCAACGTGATGGTGTTTGGAGACAGGGCCCTTAGGGAGGTGAGCAAGGCTAAATGAAGGCTTGGGGTGGGCCTGATCTCACAGACGGTGGCCCATTAGAAACAAGACACAAGAGATCTCGCTCTCCCTCCCATGTGCAGACACAGCAAGAAGGTGGCCATCTACAAGCCAGGAAGGGGCCCTCACCAGAAACCAGCCACAGCAGCTGACCACGGTGTCCGTCCCGCGAGCCCCCTGGCCTGAGGTGCTTGCTTGTTATGGGAGCCGGAGCTGTGACTAAGACAGTCCCCCGGCAGGAAGCCACGGAGTGTGAGCTGAAGGTCTTAGAGGACACCGGGAGGGGCCTTCTTTAGGAAAGGGTCCTGGCAGTCAGGACTTGGAGCTGTTTTCTAAGAAAGAGAGTAACAAGAGAAGCGGCTGCGAGCACAAGACAGGGACGGCTCTGCTTCGCTCTCCACTCTGTGGAGGAGGCTGATCCCGTGTGAACAAGTGAACAAATGGAGATTCAGCCCCATGCACCCCCAATCTGGGGCTGAGCCTCCTGAGGGGCTCAGGGTCTGTTTAAGGATGAAGGCAAGTGGCCCCTTCCTGCCCAAAGAAGGGGATGCTAGAGTTCTGGGTGGTGCCCCGGGACACAGAGCTGAACTGGGCCAGATAACAGCTCAGAAGCCTAGTGAGCGTCACAGACATGAGGATGGAGCGGACCCAGAGACCTTCCCTGGACAGCCAGTTCCAGAACGGTGTCCTTGGTATCCGAGATGTCCACCTTCCTCACCCAGCTGGTGCCATGAGGGAAACCCAGGCTTCCCCAAGCTCAGCAGGTGGCAGTGGGATGCTCTTTGGGGGCCAGCAGGGGACTGAGGCCCTGTGGATCCAGGGTGAGGAGGGAGAGTCCTAGCCGTCAGGTTAAAGCTGACCACCGGTTCCTCAAGCACGCTGAGGACAGACCACACAGGAGGATTGTGGACTGAGGAGACCCGAGGAGACTCAAGGGAGCTGCTGGGAGCTCCGTGCAGTCCTGCATGGGTGCCAAGGAAGTGGGCCTGGCAGTGACACCTGTGATGGCCACGTGTGGGGGAGGGACGGAGGGAGGGGCCCCGCAGGGCGTGCAGCAGAGGACGTGGCAGGAGGACAGGACAGTGGGAGGAGATCGGGCAGCCTGGCTCACCTGGGCTCCCGAGCCACCAGAGCTGCTCGGAGAGCAGGCGGGACAGTTGCCTCTCAAACAGGAGGCCTGGAGTCCATCAGCCCAGGGCCAACCCATGGGGACACCAAGGATAAGATCCTCTGCTCAGGACTGAACCGTGTCCCCCAAATCCACGTGTTGAAGCCCCAACCCTCCCTACCTCAGAATGCAGCCAAGATTGGACACAGGTCTTTACAGAGGTGACGAGGGTCAAGAGGCCATAAAGGTCCAGCTGACACCCTGGAGCCAGGGAGAGAGGCCTTCGGAGAGACCAGGGCTGCCTCCACCTTGATCCCAGGCTCCGGCCTCAGCACTGCAGGAGCTTCTCCAGCTAAAGCCTTGGTCTGCGACTCTGGCACAGTAATGGGGATTCCGCAGAGGCAGAGGACATGAGGGACAGGGCAGTAAGCAGGTCACGGCCATGGAGAGAGGTGGTGATGGAGAACGTGGGGGCAGAAGCAACATCCAGGAAGCACCATGACAAAGACATGCACGAGGTTCGGCCGATCACGAGGGGAAAGCAGGGGGTTTCTGTGAAGTAGCAGGGACCCAGCCAGGCTGAATGGCTGGAGGGGCGAATGGGGTCAGGCCCTGGACACAGCCAGCAAGGGGCCTTCGAGGCCTGGGGGAGGGGCAGAAGCCACCTGGGGGGCCGTCCAGGAGGACGAGGGATCCAGGGGAGGCTCCTGAGCTCCGCTCTGTTTTGTGTAAGGCAGGCTATTATGTGAGAACCCCAAGGCTGCTCTCAGGGAAGAGGGGGAACACAGATAGGAACAAGGACCCAGGAGGACCCCGACAGAAACACACGCTGTCCTTACCAGACAACGGTCATGCAGACCTGTGGAACTGAGGAGCTGGCTTTTTAATGAACTCAGATTTAAATAACCACGGGTGGCTCTTGGCTGCTACACTGAACATGGCGCACAATAAAGAAATCAAGAGAAAATAAGGGCAGGTTGAGCAGCAACCCCCACGCGGGCAGCGGGGACCAGTAAGACAGGAGGCTTCCCTGGGCTGAGGACCGGCCTCGAGTCCTCAGGGCCTCTCTCGAGCACACTGCAGGCTGCAGAGGGCGGCCGGCCGCCTGCAGGGCTGGGTGCAGGTTCTGGCTGCTCGAGTCTTGCAGTGCTCGCTCACGGCCTGACATCGTGGTTCCCGTGGTTTCCATAGTGATTGGCAGAGGTCACTGTGTTCTCCAAGCACCTCGGGCTCCCATTACGAATCAGTAGCTTTCTGGATTTCTTAGGCACTTCCCAGAGGTGCTGGAGATGTCGTTCCTGGAGAAGCTGCAGGCTCCATGGTTTCACGGAGTTTTAGGCGATCATTGGACGCTCTTTTCAACATTTTAAAGAAATCCCTGGGGGATAGGAAGCCTGTTCATTCATTAAACTCAGCAACAAGCCATTTGCTCTCCCCTGGGGCTTACTGAGCTCTGGACAGTCGCAAAGGGCCCATCCTGGTGCAGCACACCCGGAGAAGAGCCAGCAGCCCCACCGCGTCACCCACGCAGCTCTGGCGGGGCATCCTGATGGCAGATGTGTCTGGAGGGGACCAGGTTTCCTCCAGGCCTGGGATGCTCCCCACCAGCTCTGGGGTTCCTTGGCAGGGGAGCCATGCTCCTGCACGTTCCAGAAAAGCACGTCGGAAGGTGGTCACCCACGTAGGTCCAGGTGGAGGTTCCCCACCCAGACCCCACCTGCACCTCAACCCCCAGTCAGTTCTCTTGCCAGAATCTAACGCAGTCTCTCAAACATCTCAGAGCTCGGACAGGCCTAAAACATTTTAAATCAACCTTTCCTCCCAAGTTCTGTGAGATCTCCACCAGAGGTCTTCATTCAGATGCCAAGAGGGAAGAAAAGAATGGCCTGTAGACAGAGACACAAACAACTGCTAAGTACAGAGAAAATCAGTGGAGAGCCCCCTGCCCTGTGACCGTAACGGACAGATCCGCACCCACGTGATTAAGAGACAGACAGGAGTACGGTCCCTTTAAGAAAATAACAGATTCCCAGCCATAGGGCCTGGAACCCTGGCTTTCAGGCAGGCAGAGGGTGGCTCTGCTCCCGAAGGGCGGGGGACCCTGGTCACCATAAACCTCCATAAAAGTAATAACAATAATAATGTTCCTGAATAATAATACTGACAGGATCAACGACACAGACCTCGCAGATGTTTTCCTGGACTGACGAAAGGATGCACACTGGCCCTTTGGGGTGCCTGTCACGTCCGCCAGGGCCGGCTCGGCCAGCTGTGGCCGGGGAAGCCGCCCTCCCCTGGAGGACAACTGCCGCTCTGTGCAGTCTTCGCTCACAGTCCCCCTGTGTTTCAGTGTCAGTTTCCCATTCATTCAAAGCTGGCCGGCAAAGTCACACAGAGAAGCCTTCTTGCCATGCCGTGTGGGGATTTTGTTAAACAACTTCTTTTTCAAAATCTATGAAGTCGGTCTTACCTCTTAAAGCCAGAGGGTCATCTCAGGCACACGCGAGTCCAGGCGGGCCTTCTGCGGGAGCCGGTCCACCCACACACTGGTGACCAAAACTGCAGTCCTTCCCTAGGCCGAACGTCGTGTGAGGCTTCACTTACTAAAGCAACACCCCAAAGCCCGCCTGGGGCTCCTGCTGGTACAAATCAATTCTGACATCAGCATGAAGAGCAGGTTGAGTGAGGAGCGGCGGCGTTCCACACAGGGTGCTGGGCAGTGCGCCCAGAGTCCCCTGCAAACAGCAGAACAGGCAACGCAAGTAATTTGGGCTGTGAGTTCTGTTCTCAGTGAAGGAAAACACATCCAAAGTCCTATCTCGTGTTATCCCTCCTGCACGTTACCTGCCAGCACTTGGGGTGGACTGGGAGAGGGGCGAACCGGACTGGGCTGGTTTTGAATCTTCCGCAAGGCCCTGCGTGGCTCCCAGGTCACGGGAGGCCCGCTGTGACAGCACCGGTTTCATCGCGGTGACTGATGCTATTTACATATCTGTCCGCACTCAGCCCCCACGGCCAGCCCCGCTCGCTGCAGGTAATTAGCGAGGAGCCTTGCTTCCCCGGGGCTGTCGCCTGTGTGTCTTGGCACGATTTATGTTGTTTGGTTTTCATTAAAGGAACCCGCAGATAGCCCTTTCAAAAGCCCAGCCTGCCCTGAGGATGGATGTGGTAAGTCTTGGCCATGTTTACGGGGTTTTCCTGAAAGCACATAAATTGATCAGATCTGCCTGAATGAGAGAAATCTCTGTCAACACAAAGGGCACAGGTCTCATTCATTCATTCCTTGGCTCAGCAAATTTGTGTTGGTCCCAATGTATTCTGGGCACTGCATGAGGATTCAAAGACACAGGTGAGGGGGACAAAGTCTCCTCTTACTGGATGTGTTAGTCAACTTTTCATTACTGTGACCAAAATACCTGAAAAGAGCAACTTAGAGGAAGAAAAGTTTGTGTTGGCTCATAGTTTCAGAGGTTCAGTCCATGGTGGGCTGACTCCATTGCTTCAGTGAAGCAGAACATCATGGCTGAAGGGCACCACTGGAGGAAAACTACACGTCCATGGTGGCCAGGAAACAGAGAGAAAAGGAGGAAGGGGCTGCGGGAAGAAGAGCCCTTCCAGGGCATGCACCAAGGGACCCGCCTCCTGCAGCCACATCCCACACGCCGGTTAATCCATTCAAACTAGGATGGACTGATTAGGTCATATCTCTCACAATCTAATCATTTCACCTCGGATATTCTTGGATGAACACAGGATCTTTTGTAGGATACCTCATGTCCAAACCATAATATTCTGCCCTAGGACCCAAAAAACTCAAGTCTAAATCACATCAAAAATACACTAGTCCATCTCCAAGATTCCCAATAGTCTTAACAGTTTCAGCATTGCCCAAAACTCCGAGTCCAAAATCTCATCTGATACTCAAGGTAAACTATTGACTCTGAGCTCCCGTAAAAATCAAAAGCAAGCTGCATATACACAGAATACAATGGCACTGAATAAACATTTCCATTCCAAGCTGAGGAATCAGGGCTTATAAAGGAGGAATGGGACCAAAACAAGACAGAACTCCAGTTGAGCAAACAGAAACCATATCTCCACATTCAGCATCTAGGACACATGCAGTGACATGCTCTTTCCAAAGGACTTGAGCATTCCTGCCTCTTTGACCTTGCCAGTTGCAGTGCACATGATCTCTCTTTTAAACTGGCTCTCTCCATATACAGTAGTCCACACTACTGGCATCTTTTAATTTCTAGAGTCTCTATTCCAACTTCAGCTTCACATTCACAGCATCCCCCATTGCTCTCTCAGGGGCAGCCCACAGGAATTCTGACCCTGATACACTTTCCTGGCCTTCCTTTGAAATCTTGGTGGAAATTGTTATGACCTCCTAACTTCAGAATCCTGCATTCATGCCAAACAAGCATCACATGGATGATATCAAGGTCTGCCACCAGCTCACATGGTAAGCAGACCACATTGAGCCAAGATTGCAGCAGTCTCTGAATACATGGGCAGGTAAGCACAGTGAAACAAATCTTCAGGAAACAACTTTCTGTGTGCCCTATGCAAGTATGGCACCCCCATGGTCTCTTAAAGGAGTTTTATCCCTTTTACCCCTTTCAGCCTGTAATGGGTGTGGTTCTTCAAATTCCTGAGATGCTCTCCAAACCTCTTTCCTAATGTCTCTGTGCAAAGTACTTAGCATCTCTTTAGTGGCTGTGTTCTCTTTAATTACCATACTTTTCCTGGCTCCTTCTAGCCAAACTGAAAATTTTTAAATTTTTTTAGTTCTGCTTTCTGTTCCCAGTCCTTACACTAAACCTGCTTAAAAGCTGCCAGCAAAACCCATGCCAGTGACTGACTAGATGCTGTACTGCCTTGAAATTTCCTCTTCCAGATTAATATATCCATCACTTTTAAATTCAGCCTCATATTAAGTCTCAGGATAAGGGGGAAAAATGCAGACAAAATTTTTTGTCAGAATACAACACAAATGGCCTCTACTCCAATTTCCAATAGAATCTTTATCCCCTTTGAAACCTCATGAGCACAGTCTTTACTGTCCTCATTCTGATCTTTTGCTTACTCACCAAAATTACCCATTAAGCTCTGATTACAAAATTCTCAGACTTCTGCATACTGCATCTCCAAACTTTTCCACACTCCTCCCACTAACCAGCTCCAAAGGCCTCTGAACCACATGGTTAGAACTGTCACAGCAACAACCCCACATCTCAGTACCAATTTCTGTTAGTCAGCTTTTTATTACTGTGACCAAATACCTCACGAGAACGACTTAGAGGAAAAAAAGGTTATTTGGGGTTCACCACTTCAGAAGTTCAGTCCATGGTCGACCACCTTCATTGCTTTGGGCCTGAGGTAAGGCATACACCGCGGTTGAAGGAAAGCATCCAGTGAGCACAGCTCACCTTGTGATGGTCCAGAAGCCAACAAACCAATTGTAAATTCAAAGTATCCTGAGTAGTAAATGCCTTGAATACACGGAGTCTACCAAGCATCGCAGCTCAGCAACAGAGCACACTGTGCCATCTGCTGCTCATCCTCATGTCATGGGACTGACTGAGTTGTGCTCACTGCAGCTGCCCAGCAGCTATATTGTTCAACAAGGAAAGATCAATGTTCAAAATTCAAAGTACAATGTCCACTGGATGCTAATGGCTTTCACACCATGGTACAGTTGGAAAATCATAGGTCAACCATCCTAACCAGGGACCACCTGTACAATAGAGGCTGGAGGACACCAAGAGTGAAAAGCCCAGGTCCATTCTCTTATGGGTCAGTGTCACAGACTGAAGTGCTTCAAGCCTCCTGTCCCTGCTCAGACTCACCCAGGGTTGCTGGACAAGCAGTGCAGCATCCACGTGGTCTGGGGCTGGGATGGAGCAAATGGAGGAGGCCGATTCTGGTCCTGGGGGAATTCCACCTCCTGCAGCCAGCCCTCAGTGGCCAGAAAGGCACGGTGGGGCTTCCGTTTGCTCCTGCCCTGTGCCAACAAAGCTGAGTGACTTGACTTCGGGGCATCTGCCTGGTCACTGCTTGCCCAAGCCCCAGCAAACCCAGAGGGTTCCCCAGCTGAGTCACTGCAGGTGGGGCAGGGGCTTGTTTTCTCTTTTCTCCACCATTACCAGATTTTAGAAATATGTGAACTCTTCAAGTAGTATGCATGTAACTGCAGGTGAGGTTTTAGAAACTCATCTCAGAGGCTTATTAAAATAGAACCGGGACTGGGGAGATAGCTCAGCTGGTAGAGTGCTTGCCTTGCAAGCACAAGGCCCTGGGTTCGATCCCCAGCACCACAAAAAAAAATAGAACGGAACTTCAACATTGAAAGGTAAGAACCAAGACCTCTTGCAAATCCACATGAATAGAGCAATGACACAGGAATTCTTTGAGATGACCAAGAAGAGTTCAGTGCAGTGAGCTGCACCCACATCAAGCTGAATCCATGGAGTTTGCTGATGGTGACGTTGAGCTCATCAATCCATTTGTTTGTGACCATCCTCCAGTGGGTGGGGCTGGGGTGGACCTGGGGAACTCACTTGCACACATATCAAAAACTACCTCACACTTCTTCTCAGGTGCCCTTTTACTAAAGTGTCAGACATTGGAGCAAGGCTGGAAAAGAAAGCAGAGGGGAAGGAGGCGGGGATGCAGGGTCTGGGAATAAGTGCACAGTGGTAGGGTCGGGCCTGCCACGAGTCTGTGTCTGTGAGTTCTGAGAGCGCCCTTCCAGATGAACACTAGGACAAAATCCAAGTCCTAGAGAAGAAATGGAGGCTCAGAGAGGCTGTCATTTGTCAAGATCAAGAACTGGAATCTAGGTGAGTCTGATTTCCAAGCCTTATTGTCAGCAGTAGACTAGTCCACTGAGGACAGCAGAGGAAGCCAGATTTCTGAGACGAGCAGAACCTGCTTCCAGGGCCAGGCTGTCAGCTTCAAAGTCCATCTCAGGGGAATGGGGAATGAAAGTCTGGGCTACTGAGGTCCTGGCTGCACAGATCTGAGCTGGCAGCAAGGACTGGCAGCATCGGTGGTATCTGGTCCCCTCTAAAGCCAGGGACATGCCAAGATGGAGTAAATCACAATTCATCCTGAGCCCAGAACTGACCTGGGGATCCTCAACCTCTCAGGCATGGCCAATTGTTCGGAGCTTAATTAAAACTCAAATGGGTCCCTCCATCTGCTTGTTTTCTAACTGAGGGCAGGGTTGCCAGAAAGAGCAGCCGCCTCCTGCATGCGCTCACTGGCACTAAGTTAATGAACCTCCATCAGGCCCTCTCTACAGCGGCCCCCATTCTAGTCCCCAGAGTTTAGGGGTGCAGAAGTCTCTTTCCTAGGGGCCCTCTCTCCAAATATGATTGAATGAAATGCTTACATGCAAAACATTCTCTGTGTATGCAAGTCTCTGTGCATTTTCTAGATGGAGCCCCTGACAGTAGGCTCTGGACATAGAGAATCATGCAGGACAAAAGTGACTGTCTTCTAAAGCAGAGTGGCACTTTGCAATTAGAAGCACAGCAGAGACGTGGTCTCCACAAAGGAGCTTGGCCACACAACAGCCTCTGCTTGCAGCTGCTGCCCCCTCCCCTGAAAACAGCAGCCAGTTCCAGACATGTGGGGATCTATCACCCAAACCAGCCACATAGGTTGGGGTTTGCAGCCTTCAGAGACCCCTGGCCATTCTAAGAACAGCTTTCTATCAGCAAGGCAATCCATACTGTCCTTGGGCTGTCAGGAAAAGAATGAATTTTCACTTTGCCAAGTCAGGTTAATCTTACACAACAAATCTAGCAATCACAAAGAAAGGAGAGGGGCAGGGAGATGGACCTCGAAGCTGAACGCTGGCGCGCCGGCTCGGTCTTAGGCTACCTTCTCATCTTCCCTCCACGTTAAGCAGATGCACCGCTGACATGCGATCTTATTTGGCCTTTGGATGACTTCTGGCTTTGAAGAACACTGCAAAATGAACCTGTATCCACCAGGAGTGGCTACTCTTGAACTGGCGGCTCAAAGACTTATGCCTAAACTTGGAAGAGGAAGAGGCCACACAAAAGGAAACTCCCGTGTAGGCTGGGCCCAGGTTCCCGATGGTGCTGTTTGCTCTGGGCAGCGCTGTCTTCTCCTGGAGATGGCCTGTGGGCAGAAGAACCAGCCAGGCTTGGGTTCAGACTGTGGCCACAGTCAACCGTCTCCATGGGCCACTCTCGTGGTGTTGCTGGAGCTGCCAAAACAGCCAAGCTTGAGCCACAGCGCCAGGAACCCCTGCCTTTGTGCCCCAGGAGCACAGTAGCTTTTTGTTTCTTCTTTCCACTCTGTGGGCCTGACTCTACTTTATAAGTCAAATCCCACAGAGATGCTTCTCTTTCTTCCACACAAAGGAAAGAAAGTCCACATGCTATCCAGTTCCAGCTTTCAGACTCCATCAGGAAACCACTCAACGCAGTGGGAAGACGGAGGCCAGGACGCAACCCGATGAGACGGCACTGGCCGTCTCACCGTCGCAGGGTGACCCAGTGCATCTGCTGGCCGCCAGACAACTGTTCAAGCAGTTCCAATCACTCGCGTTTCACTGTCACAGATTCGTTGTCACCACAATGACCCTAAGGCGACAGAGGACAGTGTGGAGATCATGCTCAGGGAATCTCCCACAATGCAATGCGCATTTCCGAGCCCCTTGGCCTGCAGAGCATGCTTTTCTAAGGAGCGCTACGGTAGCCCAACTCCGCTGAGATCCAAGCTAAGAACAAACCCAACACTCTCGTTGGCTCCCAGTGTCTGTTTCTGTTCTGAAAAACAAGCGATGGCCTCTACCCCACGTTCTGACTCTGTCACAGCAACTGAGAGGTGAGCTGGCTCTCAGGGCTGGTGATAAAGGAAGCAATGACCTGGGTGGGCCACTCGGGCTCTGAGCAGAAAGGCGAGTGTCCAGTGGAGCCTGAGCGTGGCAGGGACAAGGGACCCACAAAGCCAGGCAGAGGCAGGCTGGGCGGCCACTCGAGGCCTGACCGAGATTGCACATCTGCGAGTCCCTCACCCCGCCAGCGGCTGGGGCGCGTCTCTTCCTCTGGGTGCTAGGAGGACTGTGCTGGCAGCACTGGAAGTGAGGTGGACAGAGGGACAAACTCAGCAGAACACCAAGTGCTGGAGAGCAGGAGTGACAGGTGGGAAGGGAGCTTGCCAGCGCTGGCCCTGCTGGTGCAGGGGTCCTGCGCAGGTCACCCCGCAAGTCAGGGTCCAGTCAGCAACGAGGAGTCCGTGGCAGTCACTGAGGAGAGAGAACGCAGCACGGGGAGCTTGGTGAGGGTGCTGGAGGGCAGGGAGGCCTCCCAGAGATCAGCTTCAGGGAAGGGACAGTGGCTTCCAAGGCTGGCAGGCCTGGGGGAAGGTGTCCTCCAGCCCCGACAAGGCTGAGGGACTGAGACGAGCCCCAGCAGGCAGGAGCTGGTGACCCCTGTGCAGACCTGCCCCAGCAAGAAAGCAGAAAGGATGCCCCGGGCCGGAGGCAGGGCGGAGCCCGGCAGGACGCTGCACCACCTCTCCAGCCAGAGCGAGGCCGGGAGGGGTGGGTGTCCTGGGAGACAGGCAGGCCGGACGGCAAGAAGCAAGACCCAGCCTCCCCAGGACACCGTGCCCGGGGTGGCGGCAGGATGCCACCCCCGGGGACCCCGGGGCGGCCCTCAGACAGCACCACCTGGTCCCCAGTCAGGGCCTCGCAGCCTCAGCCCTACTTGGGTTTGGGCGACACGCTAACTGAGGAGGCCGTCCAGGCATGGCGACCTACGTCTCCAGACATGGCCACCTGTCCCACAGGGCACAGTGCTCGGCACCCTTCTGAGGTGGAGTCTCCAGGCTCGTGCTTCCGGGAGCAGCCCTGAGGCTCAGCCCTGCTGGCAGGACGGCACCGCCCACGGGGGGAAGGCGAGGCCTGGTCCCCACCCCGTCGGCAGGCAGTGGGGGCCACTGTCACACGGTGGAGTCTGGACACTGCACGATTCATCAGGCCAGGGAAGCGCGGTCTATAGGCCTGCTTCTAGGCGTGGCCCATCCTGTCTGCCACAGGCCGCAGAGGAGGGAGGCGAGGACCAGGCCTGGGGCACACACTGCACCTGCTGCCCTGCTGCAGATGGAACCCTGTGAGCTGAGGGGCCACCAGGAGGCCCCGGAGAGCGGAGCTGGGTAGGAGCACACGGCCACCAGGTGGGCCGTCAACCTCCAGATCAACACACACAACTCACACTACACAACACAAACAACACACCACTCACACCATTCACACTATGTGTGTACAACCTGCCACATGCATGCCAAACACAAAACAAACCACATACATACCACACACAAGAAAAACAGACGTCGCACATACTACCCACATATAACACACCACACATCACATATACACTACACATGTAACACACCACATACAATACAAATACCAAATAATACCAGTAATACCCACCATGCACATTACACCTATGCAACACAACATACACATACCACAGTGCTACACACATAATACGCCACAAACACACTATGCGCATCACACATAACAAACAGCACAAGCTCACACCATTCACAGTACACATATACAACAAACTGCACACCAAGTAGAACACATGCTACACAAATGACATGCCACACACACCAAATATGACACAAAACCACACAACACACTCCAGACACACTACACATATGCAACACACCACATGTATAGTCTACACTACGCACACACCACACACATATAATACACACTACACATGTGCACTACACCGCATACGTACTGCACACACAGAACACAGAACTCCACATCTGCATAATACATACCACATGACAAACACATACATGCCGCACACACTATACACGCAATTCACCACATACATACTACACATCACACATAACACAGCATATGCTATATACACAGCACACCCGTGCACACGTGAGCCCACACAACACACACACCATGTGCATTATTCACACACCACATCCATGCACATCACGACAGCACACACCACAGCACGCCCACATGCACATGCACGCATGCGCACGCGGCTCTCTCAGGGTGGCATGTTTCCATCATCAACGTGCCTACTGAACTGCAGGAGCAGCTGCCTCTGTTCCTTTTCCTGTGTCTTCCCTGTGGCCGGGAGATGAGCTCCATGCTAGAGTCGCAGTTGTGACGCGCACTCCATGCACAGGAGGAGCACTGGCCAGCAGGCGGGGCCACACCCTGGAAAGGCACCAGGATCCTGTGTGAAGGGGAGGTCGGGGACAGAGACGCGGCAGAGGGGGCTCAGAAGAGGAGGAGACTAGGTAGGGCCGGGGTAGGCGAGGGGTCCACGACGGGCCAGGCAGGGAAGCCTCCCGTGGACACAGGTGGACTCGCTGGCCTGTTCCTGCCCCATTGCTGTGTCAGGAGGGCCCCCACAGGAGACAGACTGGAAGCAGGAAGCTCAGTATAAAGGATTACAAACCATCGGAGGAATAAATGGCTCACCTCCCAGTATCCCACCACCATGGCGGACTGAAAGTAGAGATCTAAATGCCTGAGGAAGTAATTAAGGTTCAGTGCATTCGGGGGGCAGGGCCTGATGCAGGGCCTGAGTCTGTTGAAGAAGAGGCTCAGAAGCCACGTGAGCATACCCAGAGCCGGTGGCCACCTGCAGGCCAAGGCAGGAGGCTGGGGTCAAACCTGCCTTGCCAGAAAGCCCCGACGTCTCAGCCTCTAGGACTGTGGGAAAGCATTTCTGATGCTCCTGCCACCCAGTCTGCGGTATTGAGTGACAGCAGTGAACAGGTTGCTGGGCTGGCACACATCAGTTCTCTCACCCCCAGTCAGAGAGCGTGGGAGGCAGGTGAGGGGAGAGGGGAAGCGAGGGAGGCTGCCATCCAACCGGAGACTTGGAGCAGGACATGCACCCTGGAGCTGGGCCCATCCACCACTGCACCTCCAGGTCTGGCCACAAGGGCTAAGGGCATTTCTAGATTCTTCCTAGGCGAGGAAGCCAGTGCTCAAGGACAGCAGCTTGAGAGTGTGAGTCGAGTCTTTAATGGCTAAGTGTACAGACTGGGTGGGGAAGGGCCCGGCTGGGGCAGGTGACAGGGCCAGGGAACCGTGTTTGGTATGTGGGGTAGATAATTCAAAACTCCTGTAAAAACTGGGTTGAGGATAGGGAGAATGTAAGGAGACCCTGGGCCTCGGCTGGCCAGGTGTGGCCATGAGATCCCAGCCTTTAGAGTGTGGCCTCTGCCTCTCTTACCTGCAGAGACTGGCAGGCCAGGAGAGCCTGCAGCAGGTGCCAATGAGCAGGATGGAGAGCTGAGGCACACAGAGACCACCTGTGCCTTTTACAAACCTGTGTTCAGTGGACCGGGACATTCTGCAGCTGGTGAGAACGGAGAGCCGTTGTGTACTTAAAAATGTCCATTCCCTTGAGATCCGTTCACACTGACCTATGAATATCACCATGTCCCTGCCCATGGTGCTGGGGGAACCTGCCAGCCCCCTCTGGTCCAGCAGGGCGTGGGCTCCATGGCCTGGTTGCAGAAGTCCTGCAGGACAGCGCCTGTGGCCAGCCGTGGCCCCAGGGTCTGGCAGTGTCAAGGGGTTCTCCTGAACAGCCAGCTCTCTCTCAAACCTTAGGGACAAAGAAGACCTACCGGACACCTGTCACCTGTGCATGAGCAGGATGCCTAGGAAGTCCTGGACTCTAGATGGCTGCATTCATCGTAGGGAGGGGGACAAGCCCCAGGCTGCACAGGAATAGGGGATCCAAAGGAGGCTGCCACCATCCACCCAGAAAGCCTGAGGCCACACTGTTCACTCCCAACATCCTTGTCCTGAGCCCCACTTTCTGTCCTCGGAGCAGGGCAGTCCTACAACCTGAGTCCCACCCAGCAGTTTCTTCTGTGTCCAACGATGGCATCAGTGTGACATC
The DNA here is from genome assembly GCF_902686445.1 of Sciurus carolinensis. Taxonomy (NCBI): domain Eukaryota; kingdom Metazoa; phylum Chordata; class Mammalia; order Rodentia; family Sciuridae; genus Sciurus; species Sciurus carolinensis. The sequence continues at coordinate 179,365,939 of NC_062215.1, read as the reverse complement.
TGGACACCCTCTGATATCTAAAGCATATTCTCCAAAAGAGACAGCGTCCCAGGGGTGAGGGCTGCGGGGCCACGCTTTGTGCCCTGGGGACCACGTCTTCTTAGGTCTTCTGGGTTCTTCCCATATAAAGGACCTTCTGGCTCTGATGTCCAGGACTGTCTCACCAGGCTGCCCGTGGCCATCTCTCCATGTCTCATTGCCCGTCTCCCCGTCCAAGCGTGTCAAAGGCATCCTCGGAGGCCCAGCATTCAAAGACAAGCAGGGCGCACCGCACCCGTGGGCACTGAGTGAAGCTGGGCTGACCGGGGTGGGTGGGCGAAGGTGCGCTGGATGAGCGAGCTGACGGGAAGGAGCGTGGAATGAATCATCAGGACAGGCATTCATGGGCCGCACAGCTGGCGCCCCGCGAGCTTTCACTCACACTTCAGGATTCGCACGAAATTCAAATTCTCATTACGGCGCGGCACAGAACACAACCGGCACTTTAAAGCACGACCCACAGGGTGGGACGGTGGGGAGACGTGACCACGTCCTTCCTATTGATTACGGCCCTGCAAAAGGGAATGAAAAGATGGGCTTCAAACGCTTTTTCTGTGAAAGGCTGAGAGGAAGCCGGCCTGCACGGCTTGCTGAAGCCGCCCTTTCAGTCACGCCACCACCAAGACATGTCTGCTGCCCACCACATGGCGTGTTGCCGTGCCAACATACATTCTGAGTCACCCAAGCAGATTTAATGTCATCGCCATGAAGACTTTCTCTCTGCCTTTTCTTGTGAAATTGTTAAAAGGAAGATTCTGACCTACCTAGGAAATTATTTTAATCAGTTTCGTTCCGGAAATAACTATGGGAATTCAGATGTTTCCATTCTGCTGCTTCTGGATGTTGCGACAAATGGCTAATGAAGCCTCCACTTTCCCCCAACCCGCAGGGGTGAAACGCTGTGATTGGCAGCCGTTCCAAATCCCACACGGAAGGGCCCGAGTGCATAAGCATATGAAAAGCTCGCAGAAACGAAGCCTGTGAACATGAGAGAATCCCAGAAATCGGGCCTCACTCCTCATATTCCACACAGATAACCATATCCTCCTTCATCCAGCCCCCTTCCTTCCCCGTGGCCACCATCTCGGAGCTGGAGAAGCCTGGCCCTGGGAAACGCAGGCCAGCGTCCTGCGCACAGTGCCACAGCAATAGCCAGGTAGGCAAGGCCTGCTCGGAGGCGAGGACCAGCCGGGGCTCGAGCACACAGAGGAAGGAGGCACCTCAACACCAACAACCCAGTCAGACAGCATGGGTGAAGCACTGGACCAGCAGAGGAGTCCAGGTAAAGCCGGACAGTGTTTCAGATCACCTGCGTGGCCTTATGCAGGGTCCCATGCACCACCTTCACCCTTTAGCTGTTTGTTCAACTCCATCACCTGGTGGGCATGCTGCCTTGACATCCACCATCCTCCTGCGAAGGCGAGGAAGTGATCTCAAGGCGAGGAGGTTGAGATTCATGGGCAAGTGTTGCCAACATCACTGAGCTAACAAGAAGCAAATTGAATCTTCCTCCCTGGCCGGCTGCCATCCTGTTGGCCGCTCTGACCACTATCCCTGTTCTTTCTGGGGCCTCTTAAACTAAATATTTTCAATATTAAAATGAAATTTGAAACCTCCCAAATGCACTTAAAAGATTGACTAATGCTTAGCGTGTGTGTACGCTTTCCATGAGCACATCTTTTATGTAAACTAATGCACTGAATTCATGTCATCAAAGTCCACTTGGGCACAATGAAAACACTGGCCTGAGTCCCACACACGTGTGTCTCCCTTGCCTGTTAGCTGGAGTCCTGCAGCGAGAAGGCTAGGAGGGAGGAAGCCGAGGTCCCAAGGACCCTCTCGAATACTTCCCTGGGGTGCCCAGGGGTTGTCGAAGTCCCTGCCCAATCTTAGCTCAGATGGTAGTTTTGTCCTGGGCCAGGGTCTCTGCACCCCAGCTCTACTGATGTCTGGGTCTGACTCTCTGTGTCACGGCTGCTCCTGAGCACCCCTGGCCTCAACCCCTGAGGGTCAGTCCATGCCCTGCCCAAGTTGTGACCACTGAAATGTCTGCAGACGTTGCCACCTGTCTCCTGGGAGGCAAAGTAGCAGTTTGAGGTGGACATGGGCCTCGCGTTTTCAGTCACTGCCCACAGGCAGACACTTCCCCTCCCTGTGGGTCTGGAACGCACTGCTACGAAGAAAAATACAGACGACGCCCAGAGGAGGCAGACAGGGCAGGCCTCCGGCTGCGACCAGCACCTTGCAGGGACTGAGCCACCACCTCGCGGAGCAATACCATCTTCATCTGCCTCCACAGCAGGAAATTGAGGTTTAGCAAAGTGAAACCCGACAGTACCTCTGGCTGCCCTGAGTTATGGCAGAGTCCCAACTTTACGGAAGGCGGACCTCCACCCTGCGGCCCAGGCTCTGGCCAGGCTGTCGCAGACCTGACCATGGGGACCGGGTCTGTGCGTGTGTATTAGCTACACAGGCTGTAGCACGTGCCCGTGTCTGTGTGCGAGCACGTGCGTTTGCTTGTGTGTGCGTGCATGAAAACAGGTTTCAGGTAAGCAACCTCTACTAAAAGGGCTGACCAGGAGCCAGACCTCTTCACCCATTGCAAAAGGGAATCAGCCTTGGCCCATCCCAATCGCACCCGTTAATTACCGTCTGTGTCCTCGGGGAGAGCCCTAGGCCTAGCAGACGAACATATACCCCTGAGCCGCTGCCGCCTGGAGACCAAGAAGTCCTCAGGCGCACGGGCAATAACCCGGTGCTCGGCCGGAGCTCGACACCAACGTCCAAGGGGTCTCATCCCTGGGTCCTGGCATGAGCACTCGTGGGAGCCCTCAAGGGACAAAGAGCCCTGGAACAGGCAAGGATGTGCTCCTCGGTGCCCACGGAGCTTCACGTCCAGCATCCTCGGTGGTCACGCTTTCCTTCTTCACTTGCAGAAAGCCTAGGGTGTGAGCAAAGCAAGTCGCTCACACGTGGAGCCAGACGGAAAGCATTTGATGTTGACTCCCCAGAGGTCACACCGGGGACCTCTGACATCTCCCCCACCAAGGAGGGAATGGCGGGCATGAAGACTCCCCTCTCTGGGGGCGGGTGGCGGCTCCAGCAGGCAACGCCCAGGCAACCCAGGCAGTTTCCCTCCCAGCTCTGAGGTCCACCCATACCCAGGACTCCAGAGGCCCTCAGTGGCTGAGGTGGTAATAGCTTTCTTGCCACCTTGGAAGCTGGTGTTTTTAAAGACCTGGTCACCAAAAAGGATGACCCTGCAACAGAAGAATTCCAGACCCTCTGGTCTCTGGATCCCTAGGAGGCCAGAGGCCTGCCCAGCCTCCCCACACCGGATCCGCACCTGACACTACTCCTTCCACCACCTCCATGTCCACTTCCAGGGTGGGACAGAAGTCCTTGTCCATCTTGGAAGACGAACTTCTCCCTGCTGTATCTTTTGCATCCCATCACCTGCATCTCTGGCCTCTGACATCGCTCCAGGGAAGGATGTTGCAGCCTAATTCAGTGTAAAGTTTTGGAGTGCAGATAACCTGGGATCCATCAACAAGTCTTGGAGTCCCAGACAGGACAGAAAAGGGAATTTCTAGAAGAGGCAGGGAACACTTAGTCACCAGAGCATCCAAGGGTGGAACCTGCACCCTGGAGACAACAGGCCACAGAGGCATCTCCAGAGCCTGGGCCAACAGCGGCAGTGGGGATGTGGAGGTTTCCCCTAGAGCAAAAGGGGTGGGCTCCTGAGCCCGGTGCTATTGCAGGCTCACACTCTGTTGTGAGCGAGCTGTGCCGTTAACACGGACGCACACGCTGTGTCTCTCCACGCTGTCAGAACTTGGTGTGCAACAATAGATTCACAAGCCTCACCAATCTCCTTGACTAGTTCACTGAGTACACAGGGTTCACGAGAGGTCACGATGTGACAATCATCTGTTCTTTGATTCCATTCCAATCTTAACTACTAATAACATTCAAGTCACACACCACACGTCACACAAAGATAGAGATGTCACAAAATAGCTGAGAAAGGGTTAACAGTGGCCACAGAGTTTAAAGAGTCCCCAGTGAGATCAAGGTGGGAGCAGATACAAATTCAGGTTGCTCAGGGGCATGGAGCTAAGGGCAGGGGGTCAAGGCCAGGGTCCTGATGGCAGGCAGCTTCAGGTGGACAGGTCAAGCAGGAAGTGTGAACTGGCTGAAGCACCAGGGCCCCTCAATGGTTCACCCATTGACCTCCTGAGTTCCTGGTCTGTTGACCCCTGATGCATCCACTGGGGAGTCGGATGCGATGGTGGGTCAGTGTGCACCTCTCTGCCTTTGTCTCAGAAGCCTCTCCTGGTGTTCAGTGAGGGGCTGCAAGGTTAGGTGGTCTGCAGTGTCTGCAAGCTCATGGCCGGGTTTCCCGGATGTGGGTCTGATACACCCATGTGTCCATGTGCTCTGATAACTTAATAAATTCACAGGTGGTGATTTTAATGAACGTGATTAGTTTACCCATGGATTTGTGCCGTATGCTTGTGCTGCACAGCTGGGGTTATTTTTCCTCTCTTATTTCTCAGAGTGTGGTACTGGGGGTTGAACCCAGACCCTAGGCATCTTTCCGCTGAGCCGCATCGCAGACCTTTATTTTCTATTTTGAGACAGGAGCTCACTAAGTTGCCCAGGCTGGCCTGGAACCTGTGATCCTCCCGCCCCACGTGGCTGGGATACAGATGTGCACCCCTACGCCCAGTAGGGGTCACTCCTCCTGGTCAGTCCTGCAGGCCCAGCGTCTGTGGTCACCCACATGCCCAGACAAGGCACCGAGCTGCTCAGCCTCGGCCCTGGCACTTGGTAGGGGGTAGCTCAGGGCACACTGCCGCTGTACAGAGGGAGAGCTCAGGGCTGGGCAGCTGCTGTGCATAGCGGGAGGGGCTCAGCCAGCAAGCCTGCTCTCTGTCCTGCCTGTCCCCCTCTGCACTCAGTGGTCACCCTGGGCTACAGAGCGGTAAGAAAGGAGTCCGTGGTCCCGTGTGTCAGGGGACAACAGAAGGAGCCACCAAAGCAGGTGACACAGGAACCTCTGTGTGTGGACGAGGAGCCCCCGCCACCGCGCATGTGCCTACTGCATACCTGAACTCCTGGGCAGGAGGGGTCGCCTGAGGGGAAGGGCCGCACAGCTGAGCGCTGGACTGACTCACCCGTCTCCACCCCTCCTCCCGAGCCCACTGCCCGGGGAGTCTTGGTTTGCACTTGAACTCCAGGCGCCTCAGCGCAAACACCGGCCCATTTTCAAGGTCGGAACGTGTCCGGGTCACAATTTCCCCGACTTCATGTCCCCTTGCCTTACTTCTCCGTCTTGCATTTTAGCGAATTGTTCTGCTATTATCCCAGCCTTCCGGGCAGTGACGTCCCCCGATTACGCTGCTTGGACCAAGGCGGGAGTGTGCACCAGTGGGCGTGGGCACGTCAGCCCCCGTGGAGTCAGAGAGCCACTGCCTGGCCTCAGGTGTGAGGGTGGTGACAGGCGGCCCTGGGATCCCAGCAGTCCTGGCAGATCCAGGCCACACGCCTCCCGCTTCTGCCTCCGCAGACACCTGGCTGCACACGGCCCACCACCTCCCTCCCCAACACACCACCGCCTGGAAAGCGCGCTAGAAGTCACGCCCTGTGCCACTCATCCACCCTGGCCCCTGGGTTTTGCTTCATGGTGGCTGTCTCTTTAAATACATTTACTCAGCTGGCCTGTGTGTGCCATGTACATCCACGCAGTATCGCGCTTTCACAACTGGGGTACGGATGCACCCTTAGGAAACAAAATTCTTTATTAAAAAAAATAACTTACAAATTAAGAGAACTCTGTTCATTTTGTGCACAGGCTTGCAGCCTGGAACGGTCTTCTTTTGCTTTAAATGTAACTCTGCAATACTATTAACGTCCCAAACTGCACGATGGAGCAGTTTCTGTTCCATATCCTGCGCTGGTACAGCACACCACACAGATATAAAACTATTGTAAATAAAACATTTCAGCCAAGACTGGCATATATTTATATATATATATATCCATATATATATATCATTTTAAATCAGCTAACAATTATGTCATCTTTAGTCAAAACTGAAGTCAAACTAAACTTAAAACTACAACGATCTGAGTATGTCAGCATTATACCTCCCATACAATATTTAAAATATATTTAACTTTGAAATACATTTATAAGGTACGCCAATAGTGAGAAAATAAAGTCTTAAAACTTAAATACAAGTCACCATATAAAAATTTCAGGAAGCCGCAGAAGATCCTATTGTACAGACGTCCAGGCAAGCCTGTCCTGAAGCTGGCTCTGACACTCAGGGTTGGCTGCACGGCCCAGCTCTGCCTTTGCAAAAGAGTCGCAACGCACAGCTGGCAACAGCTGCAGTGGCGTGGAAGGAGAGGAGGACGCGCCCCATCACGCCTCTCCTCTGCACGTCACTCGGGCATCAAGACCCAGAGCTCCCTTGCTCTCCTCTGGACGCCATGCGGCCCCAGCCGTGTTCACAAGCTCCCTGTCCCTGGCCTCTGCGGAGCAGGTCATTTGGTGTTCTGCTCCAGCGCCGAGTACTCCGTCTCCGACACTCTGGAGGCGTCGATGAGCTTGGTGAGGCCCGTTTTGGCAGAGTACTTGAAGATGAAGGCCTTCATCAGCTCGTACCGGTAGTTGCGGTTGATGAAGCTGTAGAGCACGGGGTTGACGCAGCAGTGCACCAGGGACAGGCACTGCGTGACGTGCAGCGCCGTGAAGAGCGCGTTCTCCAGCTGGCAGGTGAAGGGCAGGTAGTGCAGGATGGAGAAGATGTCCAGCAGCACCACCACGTGGTAGGGCAGCCAGCACACCAGGAAGACCACCACGTAGGAGAAGATGATCTTCCGGCTGCTGTGCTTCTCCTGGTCGCCGGACGCCGAGATGGCTCTGGCAAGCAGGAAGTAGAAGACAGCTATAATGGAGAAGGGGACGGCGAAGCCCAGGACAACAGAGACCAGCTCCATGCCGATCAGCCACTCCTTGATGCTGTGCTCGGGGTAGAAGGACCGGCAGTAGGTCTCATTGTTGGAAGCAGACGTGACGGTCTTCAGGTAGTAGGTGTCCGGCAGAGACACGCAGAAGGCCAGCAGCCACACCAGGACACACACGATGCGGCGCACCGTCTTCTTCCTGCGGCTGGAGGTGCTGGTGAAGTAGGTGATGGAGAGGTAGCGGTCCACGCTCATGCAGGTGAGGAAGAAGATGCTGCCGAAGAGGTTGATGGAGAAAATGAGGTGTGTGACCTTGCAGGTGAGCTCGCCCATGGGCCACTGGTTGTGCTGCAGCAGGCTGACCACCCAGACCGGGATGGTGAGGACCACCCACAGGTCCGCGATGGCAAGGTTCAAGATGTAGCAGTGGGTGGCGTAGCCCGTGGTCTTGGCCTGGATGTTCACCCAGACCACCACAGAGTTGGCGATCATGCCAATCACGAAGACGAAGATGTAGATGAAGGAGAGCGTGTAGAGCAGGAGGCTCTTGTGGGGCATGGCGGGGCACTGCACCGTGTCCACCAGGATGCAGTCGCTGCTGTTGCACGGCCAGCTGATGTCAGAGAGGTTCCCTGGCTCCGTGTAGTCGAAGAGATGCAGATCCATGGTGGGCGGCAGCGAGAACCACCTACAGCGGGCCGGAGAGATGGGAGAAACACTCAGTAGGGAAACTCGGCCACCAGGCAACACTTTTCCGGGGTCCTGACAAGGTCCCGCGGTTTTGCTTAAGTTCTAAGGTGTCCTCAAAAGTAAGGAGGAAAGACAGCAGCCCCACGAGAATGGGGTCCCATAAAATAAACTCCCAGAGTCCCGTCCACACAGCACCCAGACAGACACTGTGTGTGTCTTCCATCTGTTCACAGCTGTGTTCTCAAGACCCCTCAGCCTGGCGGTGCCCAGGGTGTGAAGGCAACACGGTACAGGGCCAAAGAAACGTCAGGCTGCTGAGCCTGGCCACAGCAGAGCTGAGGGCCTGCTCCTCCTCAGCAGGGGACAGGTCCCCCAAGCATGGCAGGGTTGGTCTGCCCCTGGCATGCTGAACTCCAAGCATCCTGCTTTGGTGTCTGGATGAAAGCATTCAAATCCCCAACCCAATCTGCATTTAAAACATGACTTAGCGCTTATTACTTTTCTGCAAAACTCATGTGCAAACCTAGATCTTTGGCCCCTTAGATTCAGCCATGAGGCCACTTGGAGCTTGACCAGCATGGGTGCAATGCCCTGCAGCCCAAACGCACCCTAAAACCACAGACTTGGGTGGCTGAGCAATGTCAGCTGAGGGCACCAGCCAGCTGCCTCAGGCCCTGGCCTGCGCCTAGTTTTCCGTTCCTTTATTTGTTCAACTGCTTCACGAGTGACACGTGCCAAGACCCGAAGCACAGAGGTCACCACCTGCTGCCTTTCTGGAGGGCTGACATCTGCCAGCTTCCCCCTGCTAACCCGACGTGAGGCCAGCCAGCTCCACGGTCAGCACTTCACAGCCAGCCAGGGCTCAGCCACAGGTAGCCCCGCGTCTGCAGTGATTCTCCACAGACACGTGAGAGCTGCCAGGAGCTGCCCTCCAGTGTCCTCTGTCCCTTGACAGCCCTGAAGTCCCTCCAGGCTGTGGACCTGGGTTGGCGTCACCCCGCCCAACCTCACTGTGTGCTGGGGGGAGTGAAAGGGACTGAGGCCCTCCAGGTCGGCGTCAGTTCTGCCACCTGCCTCAGGTGCTGGCTGGCCAAGAGTCAGGCTCACCTGCCAGGCTATTCAAAGTGACTCCACGTTACACATAGGAAATCCTCGAGGCTCCAGAACAATAGTCAGTGGGTGCCAGGTGGCCTTGCTGACTGAGAAACCAAGGTGGGGCATTCCCAGGTTGGAATTCCGGCTCCTCCACCCCACAGAGTCCAACTTAAGACTTGCTGGTTGCCCTGCCTGCATCTGCTGTCCTAAAACAGCCTCGCCCACCTCAGCATTGCCTCAGGGACAAGGCCTAGCCCAGAATCCGTCGGTAGGCGATGCTCAGTGCTCAATGAGCTGTCACCTGTCACCGGCCAGCCACCGGCCAGCGGGAACAATCGACTTCTTTCTCCCCTTTAGCAGAAAAGCAAAACCTCACCTGGTTCTTCTCCACTTCGCAAACTGGCTCTTCCTGACTGCATAATAAAACCCCCAGAGGGTCCAGGAGCCCACGGAGGACTTGCAGCTGGATAGGGCACTCCTTAGGAAAACATGGACAGAGTCCCTGAGGACGGAGAAGACCCTCCACAGCCTCAAAACACGCAGCAGGCCACCTGTTCCTGAATCCCAACACAAGAGACAGTCACAGGCCTGGATGGCTCCTTGGGCGGAATGTAGGTGGTCACACGGAGCCCTCCTGCTGGCCTAACCCAGCCTCAGTTAGGATCTGGGCATCCAGGGCAGCCACATGTCCTCTGCTCCTCTATGGTTTGGGTCACTGGCTCTGTGACCAGGAAGGACCCCATAGCCCAGTGATCCCCAGCCTGTGGTGACATGAAGGCACAGGAGGGTCCCCAGAAAGCAAAATGGAGTTAGGACAAACACACCCAAATCAGGAGACATTATTCATCCTAAGACACAGCTTCAGGGACCCCAAAAGGCCATGGGTACAACAGGGCTCTGGCGGGTGCTTTCCAAAAGACAGGTTCCTGGCCTGCCAGACTGGCCTCAGGGCAGCCAACCAGCCCCAGGCTGCCTCGAAGCCACTCCTGCCACCTCCCCGTGGCCGCTGAGTGTCCTGTGCTGACCCCCACCCTGCACCTGTGGCTCCAGATGAACTTGCTCTGCGCCTCTGCCTGGCTCCAGTGCACAGCGCCTAAGGCAGCGTCCTGAGCCTCTCTTCCCACTCCCTTAAAATGGATCGCCTTTGCGGTGCAGCTTAGTTTAAGGTGCTTTCTCCCCCAAATCTCCTCTGTCCTCAGTCACTGGAAGCAGAGGCCCGCTGGAGGACAAACCGCAGCCCCACACCCTGGGGACCTGAGAGTGCTCTTTGGCAGTGGCTTCAGCCCCTTCTCTGCCCCCACGGGCACAGCCTAGGGCCGGCAAGGACAGCCTCAAGTCCTAGAGCACAAAAGAAAGGACCCACCCTGAGCCTTTCACAGCCTGAACTGGGACCTGAACCCAGCCTGTCACTCTCACACCTGGGAAACTCGAGGGCACCCCGCGCGGTAGCCTGGTGCAGTTCAGTGAGAACGGCCCCAGGCAGGGCGGGGCCCTGAAGAGAGGAGGCTCCTCCTGGGGCCGAGAGGTGTCCTTCAGGCCCCTCCAGTCTCCCCCAGATCAACTCGGACTCTCATCCCCTGCACCTGGCAACTGCTAACCCCCAGTATCCTCCAGGTCAGAGCGAGGTGGGCGATGGGAAGGGCTCAGGGACCCTGACCCAGCCCTTTGGCTCCTGCCTCTGCCCTCTGGGCCTGGGGTCACTGAACTTCTGGGACAAGCATGCCGCCCCCAGCTACGCCCTTCCCTCCCAGTGGGAGATCTGGTGCAGGCGCACAGCTGTCACTGCCCAGGGTTGAAGCCAAGAGCAGGCGGGGAGGCTCCCTCTGGCCCCTGAGCGCAGATCTCCAGGCCCCATCGCCAACCACCAATCACTGGCCACCAACCAGCCTGAAGAGCAGCAACCACACCCAGACTGTCACGGAGCCTCAGGCCCACACCCTGGCCACCCACCTTCTGCTGGCCTGAGTGGCTTCTCGTCCCCACTGCAGAAGGCTCCAGCTCAGAGAGAAAGGCCACCAAGTGACGTGGAGTAATCAGATCCTCCACAGGTTTAAGTGGGGAACTAAAGGACACAAAAAGCCAAAAAGCACCACACAGTAGCTCCGCCTGGAAGCAACAGAGCTTCTTTCCAGAAGAGGATCCCGGCGGACAGAAGGTCCCCTTGTTCAGGACAGGACCTGCCCAGTCACAGGGACCAGTGTCTGAAACCACCGCCTGTGGGTGCCCGTCCAGTGCCACTCCCTGCCGGTCCATCCACCACTGGAGCAGAGAGCTTCAGAGTTCCCTGCCTAGACCTCAGCAGGGGCTGCTTCTGCCAGGAGCAGAAGCTTGGGAGGCCAAAGGAGCCTTCACCCAGCACCCCTCATTTCCCACAGCTGGGGACGAAGCTCCCAGTGGAACCTGAGCATGGAGGCAGGAGGGAGAGGGGACCCTGGTGCGCTCCTGCAGCACCCTCCCATAAACCCAGGGGTTTGCCTGGTCTGACACAGGACCACGCAGATCCACAGGCCACCTCGCTCCTCGCACACGGACCTAATGCACCTTAGCCAGTGCCACAGGTCTGTTTATGCTGGCAGCAGAGCACTGATAACCCAGGGGCCTGAAGGAGACCCGTCACTGGCCTGCTGCTGGACCAACCACAGCTCCTTCCTGCCAGCTCGAGACCAGAGAGCAAGAGAAGTTTGGAATGTAAGTCTGTGTGTTGCTCTGTCTGGGCTCAGTGCCCGCACCTGTACAGGAAGGAGTGAGACCCATCTCACATGCTTCGGGTGTGCGGCACCTGCACAGAAGTTCCAGAATAGACGAAGGGGCTCATAATAAAAGACGTTTCCCATTCTAGGATTTTACAAGTTCACTTATTTCTCATCTTGAAATATTCACAGGTCCCCAAATGTATGTACAAGATATTTACTGAATCGGTAATTGTTTACTAGCAAAAATTGCAGACCACATAAATGTCCATCAACAGAGGAACGGCCCAATAAACTACAGCGCAGTCTGTCTGGAATATAATACAGCTATAAAAAGGAAGGGAGCATGTTTTTTATGAGCAAGGAAAGTTACGACATGCTGTTAAGTGAACATAATCCCTTCGATGCAGGAGAAAAGGAAAACCCACGTGTATCTTCATACGCAGAGGTATGGGCACGGAGGCACAGAGAGCCGTGCCAGTGCAACCCTGAAGGAAGGGTGGCAAAGGGGACAAAGGAGCACTGCAGTTCTCACTCAGGAGCGTCTGTGCTGTTTGAAATCTGACATAAAATCACGCACACTGAAATAGAGGGGGAGCAACCCACAGAACAACGAAGGCTCATGTTCTGCTCCTGTGGACCCCGGAGAATAAACAGTCGTAAGCACCAGTTTGCATCCCTTCTTCCTGATGCTTGCGTTTCTACCCCGTCCAGTCCTGTCCACAAGGTCACTGCTTTGAAGACCCTGCCCGCCACCTGCACTTACCCAGCATCCACATCCACCATGACAGGAGGGGCCAGAGCTGGACATGGCGTCCATCTGGCCCTCCTCACGGGCCCTGGGTCTGGAACGGGCCTCATGCACCCACCCCACTCCTTTCCTGGGAGACGCGCCTCTGGCTTCCGAGGCTTGCTATCATCAACCGCACATCTCTGGCCACCCCCAGCTGCGGCCAGCAGCCCAGGACTTAGCTAAACCCAATGGTTTGCCTGAGCTCACCCCAGTGCTCAGGGCGAGGCCAGAATTAGACGTCTCCAAGTTCAGCGTCTCCACGGGGCGGGTTTGCTCCGAGATCCACATGTCCTCACTCTGGTTAGTTCCTTCAAGAGCCTGCGTGCTCAGGTGTCTGACTCGGGTCAGCAGCTCGACACATCCCCTCGCAGCCTGGGGAGATCCCCGGGGCCATACCCCCACACCCCTGCTGCTCCCAACTTCTCCCCACGCAGCCCCAGCAGGTGTTCACGCCCCCCGGCCCACTGCATTCCTACTGAAGCCCGGGCCTCCCACCAGTCTCCTTCGTCATCCTATGGCCACACAGCAAGGTGGCCTGACTCAGTGAATCAGTAGTCATCACGGCCCCTGAGGACAGTGACCTCAGCCGGCACTGGAACTGGCTTCCAAAGGCCCCTTCTGAGTCCTCACCCAGCTGATGTCTGCAGGGCGCTGCTCTGGGGCAGGTGGAGATGGGGGGCCAGGACCCTCTCCACCCGCCAAACACTGCGGAGGTCAGGCGGGCACAAAGCCAAGCACGGTCCCAGGCATGAGCAGGGCGGCAGGTACCTCCAGCAGCACAGGAGGGCCTCCCACGCTAGTGACCTAGGGGGACCTCAAGAAGAGTGGCAATCCAGGGGCTCCGGGAGGGTACTGACTGCAGAGTTGCCCAGCCCGGGGAAGAGGTGGGAGTGGGCCTTGGAGGGCGGGCAGGGGTGGGGCAGGAGGTCAGGCCAGTCTGCTGAGAAGGTCTTGAGCAAGGCCACAGCTTGGGGCAGAAGCAGCTTAGAGGACGGAGGTGACAGGCCCACCCAGAGGCCTGGAGGGGTGCCCTGTGGCTGGTGCGGCGCTCGGCCCAGGCAGATCAGATAAGGCGGAGCAGGCCCGGCCCTGCGAGAGGGGCCCCGGCCTGTCCAGACCTGCGCCTCCAGGTCACCTCCTCAGCAGCTTTCTGCAACCCGTGCCCTGTGCCCTGCAGTGGAACTGCCAGCAGAAATACAGAGAGCTGACCGTCACCTTCAGTCCCTGTGGCCGCGTGCGCACTTGGAAAATGAGGGCAGGCAGACACCGCGGCACGGAGAACAGAGCTCCTGCACGTCGCCTGTGTCATTGTGCGTTGCTGTTTAACACATTACATCCAGGTGGACGCCAACCAGCCCGCCCGCAAGCTTCCGATGGGCAGCACGGGCAGCTGTCTGCACCGGGGTCACTCAGGGGAAAGCAATATAGTCCTGACGACACCTTCATCCGACCCTGAGTGACCTTATTTTATGCAAGTAAGGAACTGCTTTGAATTACCTGAGAACTCAAAACATAATGAATATGAGAAAAGTAGGAATACCGCAGGCAGAGGAAAGTCCACGCCCATCTGACGCAGGCCGCCTGCTCCCGGGCGCTCAGGCAAACTCCAGGTGAACACGTGGGACGTCTGGTCTGCTCTAAGTATCTGGGGGACAAAATGAACACCACATCCAGAAACCCGATCTGGCCTATTGTGCTCGGCTGCCCAGGGAGCAAAGCTGTGCCCAGCAGAGCAGATCCGAGGCTCCCTCACAAAGGCAGCCGTCTGGGCTGACCCAGCGAGCGCGAGCCTGGCTCTCCTTCCCACCCGGCTTAGGACCAAGTGGGAGGTCGGCCTGGCTAGGAGGGCTCTTCACCAGCGCTGCTCTCTGGAGACACAGGAGCCTCCCGCAGCGACACCGGGAAATCTCGGGCTCTTCCTGTAACACCGAAGGAAGACGTCCTCGAAGGCCCCCGGGACCACAGGAAAAGCAGGAGGCGCAAGCTATCTGACCACCACAGCCCTGGAAACTCGGGCTCCCGGGCTACCCGGGCCTTATCTGTCCCCCTGCCAGCAGTGGTTCAAGGCCATCTTAGATAGCCACAGCCCCTCCACCCTCTGAGACCCTGGAACAAAACGCAGTCTGCTTTCAAATCCACTTGAAGCTCTGCAAAATGGTCACCATGAAGTTATGCCATCCCTGGTCACTCTCATAACGAAGCAATAATGGTCGTTTTTGTTCTTGTCTGTGGGTGGGGGTCTGTGGTGGTTGTTTTGTCATTCCAAACTAGTAGATTCTCAGTACCGACAGCATCGAATGGAACATTCCCAGCAGAAAGCCTTCAAGGACCAAAACCAGGGACACCCTCCGGGCCCCGTCCTGGTCTCTCTCTTACTCTTTATCCTCTGCTTTCTTTATAATAGAGAATATATGTCCTAGAGCCAGCCTTTTGTGTATGTGTGGACTTTAAAAAATACTAGACATGACAAAGCTTTTGGTTTCATTCTAAATTATACCTGCATGCATATAATCCAACTGCACAGCATTTTAATACCATTCCTGTTGCTAAGAGTAAAACTAAGCCCCCTGGTTGCCTGGTTTAAAAGTGCAAATGCCTTCAGGCCCCAAATTCCATTCATGTTCTGCAAAATCACTGAGAAAAAAGTTCTAAAGACCTGGGATCTCTGAGGCCCTTTGCCTTCCCTCTTACCGTTTATAAAGTGACTGCCCTCCAGCCTCAGGTTGGAGTAAACGTCAACCAGCTTCCCTCCTGTTGACTTGAAAACAGGAGCTCTCTGCCCAAAACCACCACACAAAAAGCCACTGTTCTGATTAAGTAGGGTGTTCTGTGCGGTTTTTTTTTTTTTCTTTCTTTCTTTCTTTCTTTCATCCAGAAAGCCTATACTGGGCCTGTTCTGGGCCTGATTAGAAATCATAATACCTTCTCTACTCTCTAAGGACTTGCTGTTAAACAGGATAGACTCACCTCCAAAGTCACCAAGTCAAGTATAAGCTGCTGCCTTGGAACTTTCTGGGACTTTATAAAAATTACAATTGCAAAGCATGATCTTTAAAAAAAAAAAAAAAAAGACCCACACATAACCGTTCCTCAATTTCCCGACTTCTGCACCCTTCCCCCGCCCAGGCTCCTGGAGGCTGTGGCTGAAGCTCGGCACATTCAAGTGTTTATGGCAGAGAAGGGAAAAAAGAGCAAATTGTTTCCAAGCTGGAGCTCCTGCAGCTCCGCCCTAGAGAAGCCTTTGCATCTGGGCTCAGCTCCTGTTCTGAGGGGAGCAAGACCAGGGGCTCATCCCTTCAAATCCACAGAAAGCGCCAGCACGGAAATCAGAAATCCAGCCTCCGCTGCCCGTGTGAGGCATGCCTATTTGATCTCCACATTTTCCCGGAATAAATAAAGGGACACAAAGGCGGCATCTGCGTTTTAGAAGAAAAGAAAGTTGCCTCATAGACTAACGGCTGAAGTTTCAGGGGATGTCACTGCCCCAAGGGGCTGTAAACCATTTACGGAGGCCCACTCCCACTTTCGAGAAACTAATTAATCCTGTTGTAAGCAAATGAATGGCAAGAAAGAGAAAGGGGAGAGAGAGAGGGAGAGAGAGGGAGAGACAGCCAGTCTGACTTTTACAACTTCTCGTTCCCCCTGGTAGTTACAAGTCTTGGCTAACCACCCATTCCTGACCTCACCTCACAGTACTTACCCTCAGCCACCCCTGAAATCCACACACACATTAACAAAATGGAACAAAATTCACTTTTGGCCAAAGAATATATGTAGATGATCAAATACTAGGCTTTTGTGTGGTGCTTTTTTTCCAATTACAGTTGGACTTAACACTTTCTAAGAGAATAATAAATACTTAAATTAGATTAGCAAGGATGTAATCGAGAGACAAGAAGACACCAGGGTTGTATTTAACATTCCCATTTACAGCTTCCGGACTATAGGATCTGGTAATCCCCCAAAGCGCTGAGTTCAAATACATTTTGGATTCACAGAGATTCTCAACCCAGCTTTCTGGTTCACTTAAGGCTGCCTCTTTAAGTGTTCCTCTTCCTGGAATTACGGATTTACAGCCAGGTCTAGCCAGGTCCTTAATATAACAGGAGCAAAACAGGTACCTGTGGTGCCAAGCTGATCCCTATGCCAACTCTGGGCAAGCAGAATGGATGGTGTGCCTTCTCGCCAAGGTCCCTGCCTCCTGGAGCTTATGTGCCCACAGCAGCAAATGAACACCAGATTCCTCAACAAACACACGTGGAAATCGCCTTGCACCAGGGCCCCACGCTTTCTGTAGCAGAGGTGAAGCCCCGAGTCCGCAGAGGCACTTTGCAACACAGAGTTAACAATGTGCAGCCTGCACTTCCAGAAACCAGACTCCGGCACCCACCTCAGAAGGCAGAGCCTCCCAAAGAGCCCTCTGAGCTTAAGAGCGAGAGCTCTGCCTGCCCCTGCCTTTCTCAGCAGGCTGCTGCCCCGCACCGCTTCCTTACCTCGGGCTGGCTGGGCTGCGGTGTGCCTTCCCGGCTACAGCTACGGGCTTGCTCTCAGCGCTGAGCAGTTTGGAGGAACTGTGAGCCCCAGGCTGCAGACGAGTGTTATATAAGCTGCAGAAAGGCGCCTCTAGGTGGCAGCTTTGCACCCTCATCTCCTTCCCCTGCGCTCCCTGCCCCCCTCACACAGGCGCGCATGCAGGCACACACAGCACACACACCCTCTGGTAAGCCTTCGCTAGTGTCGTTTCCTGCACACGCACACTCTTGGGAAACCCCAGCCTTCCTTCATTTGCAAGCTCTAATGAACCACAAGGTCTAGACCCCATGGGGGAAAGTGTCAGCAGAAGAAAAACTGAAAGAAATCCTAGTGCTTTGCAAAATCATCAAATATTTATCTGGTCTCAGGTAGATCTTTAATAATCCCATTAACACCAGGAGTTCCTCTGAATGCCCCTAGCTCTAGGGAAGACTTTGTTCCCAAGACAAATTACCCTGAACTTCTGAACTTCGGTGTTGATTCATTAAGCCTGTGTTCTCTTTGGTTAATTCTTCCGAAACACAAGTCCCAGTTTTGGTATGAGCAACTAATCGGTACTGTACCATATAACTCAAAGTTAGGGAAAGTCCTGTTGTAATAGGTCTTAATATATTTTATTTTATACATTTATTTGTAAAGGTCTGTAGGTGCAAAATCCTTGAGACTCTCTAAGGGTGTTCTGCAGAGCCTGCCAGACACACATTAAGTACTAATCCATGTCTTTGATAATGTCCTCTCTCTAGTGAGTTTAGCAAACACTCCATTATTATCATCATCATTATTAACATCTCTGTTCTTATCTAGGAGCAGATTGCTAAAGTCCTGTCCACGGAGGAACTCAACCTAAACACGTTTCAGTGTCCTGCCTCTACCACTCCACTTAGTGAAACCAACCATAAGCCTGCAGGTCTCCCTTTTTCTTTTGGGCTTAGGGACTGAACCCAGGGGTACGTCCCCACTGAAGTGCATCTCCAGTCGGCTTTTTTCTTTTTTTTTTTTTTTCCTAGCAGGGATTGAACCCAGGGGCACTTAACAACCGAACCACATGCCCAGCCCTTTTTTTATATTTTATTAGAGACAGGGTCTCCCTGAGTTGCCTAGGGTCTCACTAAAGTGCAGGCTGACTGAACTGTCTCAGCCTCCCGAGTTTCTGGGATTACAGGCGTGCACCACGGCGCAAGCTATTCTTTGAATTTTGAGACCAGGTCTAAGTTGCCAAAACTGGCTTCTAACTTGTGCTCGTCCTGCCTCAACCTCCCAAATCTCTGAGATTACAGGCGTGAGCCACTGCCCTCCCTGCGCCCACCGCTGGACTTCTAAGACCACCTATTCGGCCACCTTGCCCCTGCCAGTCCCGTGCAGTCCGCCTACACTCTGCTTCTGACTCCCCGAGTGCTTTAAACAGCTGAGGTCCGATGTGTGGAGGCACGGCCATAAGCACACTTTCTTCTAAGCTACAAGTTTCTGAGATTCTTTTATGCATCTACTAAAAATAACAACAGACCGCTGCGAAGTGCTGAATCTGGGGGAGTGGAAGGTCAGTGTCACGTGGCTGGAAAGCTTCGGTGTGCGGAGAGCTCTTAACAAAAGCAATATTTTGTTTAGATAAAAGCTTCGCATTTTTCCCCTGACCTGCGGCAGACCCGCTCGGCGGGGGGCGGAGTGCACACCTGCTTTCCGGGCGGGAGCCAGGCTGCGGTCGCCGAGGCCCGCCCTGCGGCTCACGGGCCGCGGTGACCCGCGCAGCTCCAAGCGCCCGAGAGGCCGCGGGGCTGCCGCGCGCACGCAGGGCGTAGGAGGGCCTGGGCCCGCTCCCGGAAAGCGGCTCACTGCTGCGCGTGTCCCACCGCACCACGCGGCTGGGCTCGGTGACGCGCAACCCTCCGTGACGCGCAGCCCTCCGCCGAGCCGCCCGCGGACTCCGCCTGCTCGTCGGGAAGCGCTTCGCAACGGGCGGCCCGCGTGCACCCCTAAGGGCATTCGGAACCGCCCGAGCCCAGGCGCTCCCGCTAAAAGAGAAGTCGCACCGATGACAAATCCTCGACAGGAGCCGGTTGCCTATGGGGAGAAAGGGTCACGCAAAGTCGCCTTTCACAACAGGAGCACCCACTTCCCTTCCGCGGTGCCTGGGCCCACCCTCGCCCAGCCAGCGCCCGCACCAGCGCACCCAACGCACCCAGCGGCAGCTCCAGCCCCCGCCTCATCAGCTCCGCCCGCCCAGGCCCAGCGCCAGCCCCGGCCCTCGCTCAGTCCCAGTACTGGGGAGATTAGGTCCTCTTAGTCACCACCCGGCTGCGCCACCGCCCCAAGTCCCATGGACCAGGACGCAGGAGTCTCTCAGAAAGTGGGTAGGCCAGTCATTGGGCCTGGCTCCCTCCCTGTGAGGGGGCGGTGGCGCCCGGTTCAAAGCTGGTGGGTCTGGGTGCACCCTGGCTCTCCTCCTTTCCCAGAAGGACTCCTGGGGGAAGGTCAGAGGTGAGCAAGCCATGAATACTTGGTGAAGGGCTAAGGCCCCTCTGCCCTGGGGCCTCAAGAGTCTCTTTGGAGTTCCCAGCCTTGGCAGGACTGGGTGTGTATACTCCGGGTTTATGGCTTCTGGGCTTTGGACTAACATCAAGTGTAAGGTCCTATTCAATGCCTGGTTTTGGTAGGAATGTGTCTGGTCACCAACCACAGGAAACTGAGAAGGCAGGAAGAAGACACTGTTCCCAGAGCTGTCTTAGTTCCTGGGTGCTCACTGCTCCTGAGTACCTGATGGGAAAGGGGTTCCCAGCTAAGCCCCGCCTCCTTCCCTGTCTATTATCTGCACCTAGGGTTTGCCTGCACTTTAGGGTTCTTTGGTCTGCTGCTGAGATATCACCAGTCTTCTGCCTGAATCTAGGTCTCTCAAAAGGACTGTATCTTGGGGCACCAGGGTTGTGACATGCAGGGTCCAGGCTGGACACAGGCAGTTATGATGGACATGTGCATGTGGCCCCAGAGATAGATGCTCAACTGCACACTGACCTAGGGACCAGGCATTACCCAGTCCTCAAGACCTGACCCTGGGAAGAAGTTTCATTGTCCAGACATGCAGCTTGGCAGTCCTTCCAGACACACCGGACATTCCCCCAGGATAGCCATGACACCAAGCCCCTTCTGCAGCGGAAGGTCTTAGACGTAAGGTCAGAGCCCTACCCTCCAGGGGCCCAGGCTCCTAGCAGGGGCTCTGTCCAGACAGATCTGGCTCCTGGCTGACCTGCATGTCCCTCAGGCTGCTCAGCCTCTTAGAGGGTTAGGTTCCTGCCTTTCACAGTGAAAGCTGTGTGCAAAAACTCGTCAGAATTCAAGGAGGGTCCACAGTAACAGCACCTGGAAGGTACCAGAAGGGCTCGTTTCCCCCTCCTCCCATGTTGAGAGTCCAGTGGCACTGAGCACTTTTTAAGGAATGAAATAGGACATAACCCAAGACTCCCAGCATTTTATGGCCTCTGGTGACTCCGAGAGGCTTCAAAGCCCAGCTAAGCACAGCGCTGCTGCCTGGTCTCTGTCAAGGGCGTAGCTCACATTCTTTCATTTACTTCTCACAAAAATAGTGGCACTCTTTTTGTCCCACTTTTGTGACAAGGAAACTAAGGTCCAAAGAAAGCAGGTGAGCTGCCTAAGGGTGACTGCCAGGGTACGGAGTGGCCAAGCAGATCCAAGTTGGCCGGTCATAGCACTTGCTGCGGATCCTGCAGGAAAACGAAGAAAATAAGTGTTAAGCATGTATCCGGCCAAGGGGTGGCTCAGGGGAAGGCCTGAGCTGCATGCACAAGGCTGGTTCAGTCTGATTTAAGGAAATCCCTTAGAAATTAGCGAGAAAGGGAGAGAAGGACTCCCAGGGCTTGCGCTCTGGCTGTCTCCACGGCCAATGGTGCCATGGCTCTCTGGTCCAGGCCAGGGAGGAGAGGGTTCCTGCTCCTAAGCCCTTCATCCCCTGCATAAGGGCTGCTGGTGCAAATCAGGGGAATCAGACAATCAGATCCTTGCTGATCTGCACCCACCTGGCCAGGCAACTCCCGTGACCTGAGGTCAGGCTCTCCACAGTGAGCTAGGGACCCAAGCACAGGCTCACACCCACGTGGAAAGTGCAGGAGGGATGGGCAGAAACAGCAGGGTGGAGCCCCACAGCAGCTTGCCAGCGTCCCCTGCCTGAGCCTCTGTGGCAGTTCTGGCCACGTGAGATTGTGTTCTCCAACACTCGGCCCGCCAGCTCCTGCCTCAGGCCTTCCGCCTCACCCTCGGAGGCCCTTCCCCGGGACTGCTGCAGGGCAGCGACCTCATTCTTCTGATTCGGGTTTGAATGTGATGGCTTCCCTGGCCGAAGTGCCTGCCGTCCCGTCCTGTCTCCCTGTCTGTTTTCTTCTCAGTGCTTATCACATCCCACATTACCAGTTTATTGTCTACCCCCCCCCAGAGCAGAGACCCTCCACAGGAATGCGCTCCCTGACTCCATGCAGTGTCCCCAACAGGGCGTCTGGGCGTATGCTGGGTGCCTGTGCGTGCCATCTAAATGAGCAACATATCACTGTGGATCAGGGGTTTGCCCCCCTCCATATTTCACCCACTGTCTTTCTTGTAGAAATGGCTGGCAGCAGGGCACTGGAGACAGTTTAGAAAGGGCCCAAGTTAAATATCTCAGGACAACTTAACACTTTGAAAATGGGCAAAGATTTGATAAATACTTCATGAAAAGGGATATTCACACTGTCGGCACGGGTGGGAAAAGACGTACAAGCTCCTTAGTCCCTGGGGCATCGGTACCGTCCAACTGCACACCCACCAGAAAAACTGAAGGGAAAACTGCGACTCTTAGCAGGGACACGGAACAACCAGAATTCCCACACACCGGTGCTTCTCAAACTCCCTGTGTTGGGGGCCCACTTTCTCCTTTTCTTTTTAATGTCCAGTTCATTGCTTGGTTTCGCTAAGTTTGCCCAGCAAGTCGCATGTTCCACATGTGCCTCCTTACGCAAGTGTGACAGTGTCTGAACCAGCCTGCACACTGGTGGCCCGGCCAGCCTCCTGACCACCGCTCCATGTCACGGCAAGTGCACGTTTCCATAAAAGGCTCTAAGTGCGCAGATGCAATTTCTGGACCTGCCTCGTTGCATATGAACAAACAGCTCATGGTCCCCACTTGGAGCAACACCACCGCACCAGGTGGGGCATGCACATCGCAGGACCACTTTGTCAGCAGAAACTCAAGTCCAACACACACACACACACACACACACACACACACACCCTCCAACCCAGAACATCACTGCCACATACACACCCAACTGGAAAGTGTACATGCTGCACCCAAAGAAGCACTCAAGCTCACTTACGGCAGGACTGAAGGAGCCCTGAACTGAAAATAACCCAATGTTACTAGAAAATAAAATTATAGACAATATTCTTCATGAACATAGACATAGGATTCCTTTTTTAAAAAGAAGTAAAACAAATGCAACAACATACACAATACACTAGAGGAAATGCAAGTTTGCCTCCACATCTGATAAACAGTGTCACTAAAATTAATAAAGCACTTGACAAAATGCAAAGTTAACTAATGACAACTTCTTTGCACTAAGAATAGAATCGTTTCCATTTGATTCATTTCCTTGATTTGATACGGGACGTGTGGACTTGATGCAAGCCAGAGAGGGACTCATGGCTCACTGCATGCTTATGGTGGAAGGCGGAACGCTGGGCTTCTACCCTGCACAGCTGCGAGGCCGCCGTTCGCGGTACCGCAAGGAGGGAGAAAGAAAGAAAACACACGGGTGGGACCTGGAAGGAAAGAGGCAAAGCCACTGCTATTAGGTCTGACAGGGTATTTATGCAGAAATCCTGATGGATCTGCAAAACTTCTTCAAGAACTACTGATGGATTTGGAAAGGCAACGGAATACAAAGGCAAGCTGTGAAAGGCCCTGGGGTTCCTGTGTGTCAGCAGAACGAGTAGAAGATGAAAGCCAAAGTCCCTTCGCAAAGCCTACGAAGCAGAACACGGAAATAAATTTCACCAAAGACACGAGACCTCTACCCTGAAAACAGAGACTAGAACAGACCAAGATAAACTGAGAGGTGTCACACGTGTGGCTCAGAGGACTCCATAGTGTCGTTGTTTGTGGAATGTGTTGTTCTGTCTATAACCTCTATATTTTGCTTTATTTTATGTGGAATATTAAAATCTGGTCCCATAGAAGTTGAGAGCAGAAGGTTGGTCGCAGAGGCAGGGTCTGCAGGAGGAGGACTGGGGAAGTCTGATGACAGGTAACGGGTCACACAGAACAGATAGAAGCGATGTCCTATATGTTTGAAAAAGCTTGAAGAAAGTATTTTGAATGTTTTCACCTCGAAAAAAAAAAAATGACCACTGTTTGAGGAGGCCGATGGTTCTACCCTGATTTAAACTTGACACAAGGATGCATGTGCTGAACCATCACACAGAGCCTCAATGATGTGCGTAATGTTTATTTTATGTATCATTTAAAAAAGAATTTAATTTTTTTGAAAAGAGAAAAGTCAGTCATCTGTAGGGATGGGGACTGAGTGGAAGGGGGTTTTCTGGGAGTGTTGGGAACGTGCCACGTCCCCTGGAGTGGTGGCAACACGGGGGAGTCCGTTCATCAAAACTCATGCAACTGAGGCTTAACACTCAAGCTTTTCAATAAACTTCTGCCTTGATATTTATAAAGCAAGTTGCAGAATGTTCATGTGAAGTGATGCTGGTTGTGTGAAACCTCAAAGTACTCAAAACCAGATCCATTTAGTTTGTAGGGCTACACAAAAACCCACAGGTGGAGCAAACCCCCAAGCCGCCCAAGGACAGTAACCACCTCTGCGCAGGGAGAGAGGGCCTTCCTCCTTGACCACAGTGATACAATGGCGGAAACAAACTAATAAAGTTCCATTCAATGGCACTGATTCGAAAAAAAAGGCTATAATGGAGACCAGGTCTCTTGCTGTGGAGCACAGAGCCAGAAATATGGAAAGGGAGGAAATGTGAGTGAGCCCATCTATGGGATTGGAGGTAGAGGCACTGCTGTGAACCCATTGTACTTAATGCAGACATATGAATATATGTTTAACACAGGTGTGTGAATGCATCATATATACGTCCTGGCTCTGACCACCAAGAGAACCTGGGAATCACAAGACCCCAAGAGTAACGGGCACACTTTGCACCCAAATTGTGGCTTCTATATACCATTTTCCACTCTGTTCCATGGAGAGGCAGATTCCAAGATGGGTGAGGGGAAGATCATGTACCACCAATTAGAATGAATTAAAAAAGAAATTTTTAAAAAATGAGCCTGAACCAAATTCTTGTGCCAGAAAACAAGGGAGTGTTCAAAGAGCGATGAGGGTGTATCAAAAGGACACAGCAGCCATGGTCTTACTCTTCACCACTACGACCAAAAGACCTGAGAAGGACAGCTCAGAGGAGGAAAAGCTTATTCTGGCTCATGATTTCAGAAGTTCAGTCCATGGTCAGCCAAGTGCCCAAGTAAGGCAGAACACCATGGCATGGAGGAGGAAAGCAGCTCAGGACATGGCAACAGGAAGCAGAGAGAGCTCGCTCACCAGGGACGAAGGCACACCCCAGCGACCACCTCCCCTAGCCACACTGCCTGCCTGCCTGCAGTCACCACCCAGTTAATCCATATCTGTACATTAATCCACTGATTAGGTTACACCTCTCATAATCTAATCGTTTTACTCTGAACTTTCTTTCATTGTCTCACTCATGAGTTTTGGGGGACTCCTCATATCTAAACCATAACAAACCAGTTCCCACTGACCAAATCAGCAACAATATGAGCTACAAAAACAAATACTGAGAGAATCATATTAAAATTCACTGAACAGCCAGGCACAGTGGCACATGCCTGTCATCACAGTGGCTTGGGAGGCTGAGGCAGGAGGATGGCGAGTTCAAAGTCAGCCTCAGCAACAGCAAGGCCCTAAACAACTCAGTGAGACCCTGTCTCTAAAAAAAAAAAAAAAAAAAAAAAAAAAAACAAAATATGTCTGGAGCTGTGGCTCAGTGGTCGAGTGCCCCTGAGTTCAATCCCCCATATCCCACACCCACCAAAAAAAAGAAAGAAAAAAAATTCACTGAACAAGTCAGGAAAGCACAAGAGCATACAGAGAAGAGTAAACTGAAGTTGGAGCAAGAATGAAATATTTCCCAGATTCAAAATGTCCTCCCCCAAAATACAGGTTGATGATGTAGGAGAAAAGAGAAAGAGTGGAGGAAACTGAGAGTCCTTTAATCAAGGGATCCAGCGGCATCATCAAGGATGGACACCTTCGCTGTCCACACCCTCACTTCTGTAACAGGTGTGGGATTCAAATCCAATCAGGAGAGTCATCAGACACACCCAGATCAAAGGACGGTCCACAAACGGTCAACCTGATTACTCAAACGAGTCTTTGGATTATGAACATTTAAGGAACCACTGAGCCACCGCGCCAGGCCACAGGGCCCTGAGGAGACAGGGCCCTGGATGCCACCTGTGACCCGCAGGACCCCCCTTCATAGAAGGCAGGGCAGGGGCAGGCGGCACAGCTGGGGCAGTACTGGGAGCCCCCTGGTCCGCATGGCCACGTGTCTGTGAGAGCTGCCCAGGGATGTGGGCTTGGGGGGCATTCGGTCAGCCCCTCACGGTCCCTGGTTCAGGGAAAGGGCTCTTGTTCCCTTAGAATTCTGTAAGTTCGTGATTATTTCGAACCAAAAGGGAAGGTGGTAAGAAGGCAGGAAGACGGGAAGAAGGACGGGAGGAGGGTGCTCCTGGAGTCTGCCCGCCGCCCCTCCAGGCTCTTCAGAGGCACGTCAGACACAGGGACAGGGAGCGCCTGCTCATGTGCGTGTGAACCTGGAGCCTGGCAACCGGGCCAGCAGAAGGAACTTCATCAGTCGCCCGTGGACCCCGATTCTTTGTCTTCGGGGTCTAGGTATTTCTGAGCTGAATCTTTTTTTTTTTTTTTTTTTGGTTTTGAAGCTGAAATCTCGATGCTGAAGTTTTGGGAATGTTGCCAAAGTTTGAGAGAAATGAGACTCGAGTCTGACCCCTGATGCCTCATTAGGTCCTTGTGCTTTGATCCATTCTCATGGTGGAAGATTCCTGGCCGCAGTCAGAGATCAGAAAACGTTCTTTACACTGAAGGGAAAGCAGAGAAAGCGAGCATCGCTCAGAACTTTCTATTTGAGATTGTCCCCCTTTTCTTAAAAACCCAAAAGCTAGGAATGAAAAGTTCTGAACACAAGGAACAGCAAGTAATATAAAGTATGCCCGCCTGCCCACCAAGAAATTTAACAACTGTGAATATTTTGCTTTCGGAAATAAAAACACCGCAGAGAGCAGGTGAGCACCCCATCCGAGCACCTCACCCTGCCCACCCCTGCCCCAGCAGAGGCAGCCACTGCCCTCGGGACACTGGGGAGACTTTTGTGCAGAGATCTGCAAACTACATACGCTTGGCTTTGAGCCCTTCGAAGTTTTACCTAAAGAGTGTCACTTGATAGGAACATTCCACAACTTTTTTTTTAATTGAGGCAAAATATGTTGACAATGGTCCTGCACCATGCACCCTCCAGAGCACACGTGGAGCCGGTTCACGAGGGGACTTATCGCCCACACTTGGAAAGAGCCCAGCCTTGAAAGTGCCCCCCACATGCTTGGTATGCTGGGGAGATTGGAATTGCTGCAGAGGCAGAATGTGTAGATCACAAGGCACAAAGGGCGGGGAAGAAGCCAAGCAAACCTGGGGAAACATCCTAGGAGCTCTCTGCTGGGGACAGCTGTCTGCAGTCCCAGAGCCAAGGGAGGCCAGCCAGGCAGGGGAGAGGCTTTGGCCAACTCAGCAGGAGCCCCTGTGGCCGTGTGCACCTTGGCAGAAGGTTGGCAGCTCCTCGTTAGGATGTGAGGATTTGGGATTCAACCCTGGAGTGGTGGGGGGCCTTTAAATCCCTCCCACACTGGCTTCGGTGAACCCTCCGCGATGCTTAGCCACCTCTTGTTGTAGGCCACAGTGCATCCTTTTGACCTGGTCTGGGGAAGTGGGTATGAGCCCTTTAAATACTTACACCTTGTGGGTTGGCATGTGTTGTGCCTGTCAGGACAGGTGCAGGGGGCGGGCAGGAGGAGGGCTTCGCCTCCAACTGGGTTGTACTGGCCCCAGGGGCTCCTGCCCTGCTCACAGCTCCTCTAGGGCCCAGTGCCTGCAGCTTCCCTAGCGCCCAGAGGTTCTCAGGCAAATGCCTTTGCTGAGACCCTTCCCCTGTCCCAGGCCCTAGAGGAAGGTCTCTGTCATTCCACAGCAGCATGCCCCTTCCTTGGTGCGCTGCTCAGCCCCAAGCATACTGGCCTCTGTGTCTCTGAGTCCTATCTTCTTTAGACTTTCTCTCTCTCCCCGTCTCTCTCTCTCTCTCTCTCTCTCTCTCTCTCTCTCTCTCTCTTTCTTTCCTTGGTTCCAGGGATTGAGCTCAGGGGCTCAATCACCAAGCCACATTCCCAGCTTTTAAAAATATTAGAGACAGGGGCTCGCTGAGTTGCTTGGGGACTCGTTAAGTAGCTGAGGCTGGGTTTGAACTCTCGATTCTCCTGCCTCGGCCTCTGAGTCACTGGGATGACGGGCCTGCACCCCACACGCAGCGTCCTCTCTGTCTCTTACTAGCCAGCCCTCCCTGCTCCAGGCATCTGCTACAGTCTTTTATTTTACTGTGTCTTATTTAAACATTCATTTAGCAGTGCTGGACATCAAGCCCAGGTCCGCGAGGCAAGCACTGTACGACTAGGCTTACACCCGCAGCCCCTAATTCCTGTAATCAGACATTCCTGTTCCGGTGACTGTCTGCCTCTCTCTTCTACTCGATGGGCTCAAGCTCAGTGTCACCAGCACTGTCCTCCTGGTGCCTTCCAGGAGGTGCTTCCCCGCTTGGGGTGCCCCTCTCCCCGCTGCTAGAGACCTGTACCTAGATCGGCTGGTTCCGAAGCGAATCCTGAGGAAAACACTTGGATTTTCCGCCTCCTTTATCTCCCCCTCCTTACTGCATCCGATGCTTGCAAACCAAACTACTCCCAGCCACCAGGCCTGTGGGCCCACTCAGAGCTGCCGGCGTGCCCTGCCGCCCGCTGGTCCCTGACCCCCGGTGGTGCTGTGCCTGATCCAGGCAACTGCTCCCAACCACACGCTTTTCCTTTGGGCTCTCAGACTTTCCTTTTGTGCTTCTCTACTTCTGACTCAACACAGTGAATTTGCAGTTGGGTTTCCAGCAACCACCAGGTCATTTTCCAGCTCTGCCTAGGTCCGTGAGGTGCTGAAGCTCAGCGCTGTCTTCTCTCTTGCTGTCTCTTTATTGGCAGCTCCATGTCTTGCTCTTTCCTTCCTTAAGCAACATGAAGGCGTTTACATCAAAGGACTGCAGGCACAAATATGCCACATGTCACCGTAGTTTTCTTTAGATGTGGCCACTGCGAAGTTCCCTGCTTCTGAGCTCTGGTTGCCACCCTCCCCGGGTCCCTTCCGTGGCCACATGCTGCTCCGCCCTCTGCCTGGCTTCCTGCACACACATCTCTGAACACACCCTTTGTACGCAGATACGCTTCACATGACCCTCTTCCCATTGTGTCCTCTAGGTCCATCTTTATTTTCTAAATGTTAACAACTGCAAGCTTTCACTGTTTTTTCCAGATAATATCATCCTTCCCACAAAAAAGGGAAGTTGTTTGGTATCACTGCAGCAGCTAAAAGGACCACTGTGTGAAAATTAAACAGTGGGCACTGGGAGGAGACCAACCCCAACTCTCACCGTGATTTCCCTTGGGGCTGGGACTATGCTGATGGTTTTCCTTAGCTGTGATTTAATAATTCTCTCAAAATTTCCCCATGCAAAATGGAAACTAATTAGATGACAGATCATTCTCTGTTCCCAGTGTTTGTCCTCTCCGGTCACCCTCACACATGATCCTAGGGACACACTAGCAAGTCCCAGGCCAGTGACCTTGCAGGGAGGTCTCCTCCCTTTTCACATCTCCTTTCAGGATCTCACAATGCTCATTTGCATCCGAAAAGATCAGCCCCATTCTGCCCTGGGAAGTGCCCAGTCTTCCTTACAAAAGTGTCAAAACTCTAGTCAGGAAAGCCAGGCTGCACTGAAGAAGAGTCTGTGTTACAGTTACTAACACGCAGCTATGAAGGGGAGAAACATCAAGGCCAGAGCAGGACCAGCTTCCCGCGTCAGGAGGCAGGGTGAGACCGGCAGCTGGACAGGAGGCTGAGCCTCTGAGCTGAGGCCCTGGCCTCCTTGATCTGCCTGGACCAGGGCAGGATGGGGCTTAGCCCCTCCAGGTCCTTTGCAAGGGCACCCAGCTGCAAGATCAGAGAACTAAGGAATCAGAGAACCGAGGAGATCAGGGTCTTGGAGGTCTTGGCCAAAATATAAATCAATGCTGGTTGACACTCAAAACCAACAGGGGACACTATTCATAGCAGCCCAAGCACATTCCGTTGTCTGCAAGTCTTGCACTTCACCGTCCCTGAAGCTCACATTCTGCTGCAGGGCGTGGGGGCAGGTGAGGAGCCCAGACCCAACCCGTTCATTCTTACAGTGGAGTCAGCATGTGTCTGACTCAGCTGTGTCCCGGGTCCTGTTTCCCATGGAGACCATGCACGTTTGAGGTTGGGTTCTCAGCCTGGCTCCGTGGTGCCAGGTTACCCACAGCTGCCGGGTACTCTGCATCCGTCCAGCACTGCAGGTCTCAAGGGTCACAGGGAAATGTTTGCCAGGTTCTTCCTGGTGCACCAGGAGCACTTTCCTTCCTGTAGCCAGAGGCTGGCCTGGGGCAGTCTCCTGCAGCTCAGGGACTGGAGGTCACCGGTGGGTCTAAGACTCAAGGGACAGGAAGTCAACTTCTTGGCTGGGGCCTGTGTGGAGCCTAAGTGCTGAGAGGCCCCCACCCTGCCCTCAGGTGGGTGGGGACGGAGCACCTGCAGTGCAGAGGGCTGGAAAACAGGCAGGTCCTCCCCTGGGAAGAGAACTGTCCCGGGAACAAGGGTTGCACTCAGGGGACGCTTGGAAACGAACGACCAGGAAGGAGGGCCGGCTTCCCGACTGCAGCTGCGGGGAGTGTGAGCCAGGCTTGCTGTGCCCACCCGGGGCGGGGGACAGGGGCAGCACCGTGAGCGTGCACTGCGCATCTGCTCTCCCCTGCTGGAGGATCACTGCAGCTTGCTTCAGCTCCAGAGGCACTGCTCCCTGCTCCCTGCTCGAGAACCTGCTCTGCCAGGAGCCCGGTCTTGGGCCACCTGTTTGCCCCCAGGCTCCCTGATGCGTGGAGCGCTCACCAGGCCTGAAGTGGATCTGTGTCCCAACACGTCCTTCTGGGAAGGTGGTGGCCTCAGTCAGCACGTCGCACTGCCCTGTGGCGTGAAGAATGTTCACCCACTCATCCTAAGTACACCTGTGAAGGCTGAGGGACTTTCTTCAGCCCAGCTCCACAGAGAGCACCCTGGCCTGGCCAGTATGTGGGCAGCAGGAGCCCCACCTGACTCCCAGCATGTCCTCTATCATGTTCCAGTGTTGCAGGACGCCCCACCCTGATGCAGGAGTGAGAAGATGCCATCGTCTCCTCATACTCCACCTTCACTGTACAGATTGACCTGGGACAGCCGGCCTCTCTCATGACCCATGGGGACAAAAGATGGCAGGCTCCCAAGTGGGAACCCACACTGCTATCATTTGGCCACCAGCAGCAGAGCTGGAGCCCTCCCTTAACCTGTATCTAAGGAGCTCTTGTCCCAAAGGCCAGTGGGCATCCTGGACAGATGGTGCCCTGTCTGCAGTAGCCAGCGTTAGCCAGAGTCACCCTTATAAGTGACATCAGGAAAACCAAAGGGCAACGCTTCCTCATCGTTTACAGCATTAGATGATTTGAAAACGCAGCTCACCTGTTAGTCCTGCAGAAGTAAGTGGATTGAGACATGGTCCACAGCCAGTTAGAGCGTGTACACATCACAAATGCTCTGCCCAGGGGTGTGCAGGCGCTGTGATCATCTGTACCTGCCACAGCCATGGGAGGGACACCCCTTGTGGTCAGTCCTCCTTATGGTTTGGATATGAAGTGTCCTCTTGAAATGATCAGATTATAAATCCATAGCCTAACCAGTGGGTTAATCCATTTGATGGGTTAATAATTTGAAAGGACTACTGTGCGGGGTGATATCTGTAGCGGGTAGGAGTGGCTGGAGGAAGTAGGTCACCTGGGATGTGGCTTGGGGACTTTATCTTGTCCCTGTCCTCTTGCTTTCTGCTTCTGGCTGCTGTGAGCGACAGCTTTCCTCTGCTGGGCCCTTCCTCCAAGACGCTCTACCTCCCCTGGGCCCAGAACTATGAAGTCAGCCACCATGGACTGAACCTCAGAAACTGTGAGTCCAGAATAAACTGTCCCTCTTCTAAGATGCTCTTGTCAGGTGTTTCGGTCACAGTGATGGAAAGCTGACTGACAGCCCTCTTCCAGCTGTGGTATGGGTTGGTGGCCCGAGGAACAGGACCAACCCTCCACCACCAGCCGAGACCCTTCTATTCTCATACCCAGATGCACAGCCAAGGGAGGAGGGTGTGGCCACGGTGAACACCTCGATGGATCTAGGATTTAGTAAGAAGTTAAATGGTCTGAAAACCTACTGGCAACATCCCTCCAAGTGGCTCAGACCCATCCCTGGTCAATACGCCTCATGGAGAAAGTTCTCAGAAGGACAGACACACCAGTACAGAGTGCAGGGCGAACCTTGGGCCCCTGAGGAACACGAACACCTTGGGCCACCCTGTCAGCTGGGCAAGCAAGAGGAAGAGCACCCAGAAGGGTGGCCAAGGGCTCCCAGGCAAGGACCATGGGCAGGCTTAGACCTGGGGTGCCCCTTCCTACGAGTCACCCTGCTCCCAGGCTGGGAGGGTAGGCAGCTGAGAGGAGCCGGAGCCCAGAGCTGGCGCTGGGGCAGGATTCCTGCAGAGGACCTGGGAGCTCTGCAGAAGCAGGCAGCACCCACCGCCCTCCGACAAGTCGATGGCCCTCGAGAGCACCTCGGCTCCACTTCACCGGAGAAAAGAAGAGCTCATCACCTTCAGAAAAAGAGAGTTGGCCAACGGTTTTCCGTAGCACACTAAAGCACTCCCAGGATTCTTCCAAAGCAGAACTTAGGTGATCAAGAATTTAATTAAACTGCCATTTTTTATTTTTATTATTATTTTTTTTTTTTACCAAAAGATGCTCAAATTAAAGCTTTAAGAACAGTGGTAAGCATGTATACCCTTCTTGCTACCATAAATTATATTCCAAATGGTAAGATGGCCTTTCTAGATGTATGTGAATGAGCTTTGAGCAAGCAAGTTGGCAAGAAACTCATCTGCTAAGAATCACTCACAGTTAAATAAACACAGAGTGTGCTGGTGGGAACTTCCACCGGCTGTCACGTCAGAAAGCGCCAGCATGTGCGACTCTCCTCGGACACTCCTGCACAGTCTTACCACTGACGAGGAGCATGGAGCTCTCTTCTCTCTTTCCAGGCTGAATAAGCTCTCCTGTCCCTGTAGCTTGGTGTCCTCTCTCTGCTGTGCTCTTCCTGGATCAATTAGTTCAGAAAAGAGGAACCAGGCCAGAGCTCTGACCAGAGTCCTCATGCCCAGAGCCACACTCTCCATGGAAGATGAGTCAGGGAAAGCAGAAATCTTACCATCTGCATGTTGGTTCTGATCAGAGAAAGAAAAATAGTCCCTGAGAATTCAGAATAACAGACCAGCCCTCGAGGTTTTAAGGCCTGATTTCAAACACTTTTGAGGGCCAAGGGAATCTTGGCTGAGATTTGGTTTGAGGAGACCTTCATGCAGGAGCCCCATGAGAGCAAACCTTGCTCTGAGCAAGGACACACCCGGCCCACAACAGGGAGCTCCCTGGACACCACTGACCAGAGCTTGGATGCACAGTTGGATTCACAACCCGGGGAGAAACGCAGCATCAAGGGTACTGGGCATGAACAACCCTCAGACCCGCAAGGCACAGGCGTCAGAAATACAAGATGCAGACCATAGGACCAGAATGAGAACACAGGTGTGGAAAGTGGAAAGGCCAGTGGGAACATCTAGCATGTGTCCAGATGAAATTCCAGACAGGGGGACGTAAGAGAATGGGGCTCCTCTCCGTAAGAGAGGAGAAATGGCCCAGAATTTTCCAGAACCAATACAAGGCACGAACTCTCAAGAAGTACCACACCCAGATGCAGCACGGAGACATTCTAGAGCACTGAGGGCCAAGGAGAGCCGGGAGGCAGCCCCAGAGAGAAGGCGGGTGCCTGGCAAGCAGCCCTGGGCCGCTCAGCGGCAGGGGGCCCGGTTATGCTGGGGGCGCCCCGCAGACCCAGCATGACCCTAGGAAGAAGGAGTGCAAAATAAACGCCGTTCCAGGCTATCAACACCACCCTCCCCCAGAGGGCCTTCCTGGAAGCTTCCGCTTCCCGGAGAAATGAAATGACGCTAGGAGGAAGCTGGATCTGCAAGAAGGAGGGCGGCCAGGGACGTCCTGACGCTCGGCCACGCGCTGGGCCCACGTGCTTGCGGAGCCTGTGCTCTTCCCATGAAGGACACGCGCACCTTTGCAGGCAGCCTGGGGACAAAATTGGCCCCCGTGGAGCGTGTCTCTTACTGAGGCCTGGACGTCAGTAACCGCGCTTACGCTTTCCACCATGAAACTTGAAACATGTTGAGAAGGAAAGCGCAGCGCCTTTGTGCGGTCCTTACTCCGCGTGCTAGGCTCAGCACAATAATTCCTCCTGTGCAGTCTCGTCCATTTTCTAGACTCACCTTTGCCAGAGTCTAACGTGACAGTGTGTGTGTGCGGCCAGGGTGAGGGGGCCACCTGCGCAGGGGGCCAGACTCCCCCAACCTCCAGCTCTCTGAACCCAGAGCCAGAGCCTCTGGGCCGCCAAGAGGCGCCTCTCAGGAGCGGAGGCCCTGGCAGAGGCCAGCTTCCACTAGAACGCAGCCTCCGGCCATCCCCCTCCTCCCACCTGGAAGCAGCCAGGTGCGAAGGTGGGCTCGCCGCCTGGGTTCAGAGCGAGGGAGTGGGCTTACGTGAGCTCCCCAAGGAAAGCACAGCCTGCCCATCCTTCTGACCCTGGGCGGGTCCCCGATCTCCTGGGTCAGCATGAGCCCTGGCCTCCCAGCCCTGTGAGCGCCCCCGCCAGGTCCCCAACCCACCTTCTTAGTGAGCAAGACGACTGCAAGCAGGAGGGTCGGTCTGGCAGGCCTGAGGGCCCTCGCCATAGTGACTGGACTTCTGCTGGCCAGTGAATTTTACACTTTGACTCTCAGAGGACACTCTGATATCCTTGAATCTAGTTTGTCACTATAACCACCAAAAACTGACATGTTTTAATTCTTAATGGAAAAAGGACTACGTAGTAAGGTAACTGTGTGCTTGCACATAAAGAGGTGGACAGAGGGAGCCAGTGAGGGAGCTCCAGTGACCGCTGAGGTTGAGAGGCCTCAGCAGCCAGTCCTGAGAAGTCACGCTTGTGGGAGTCCCAAAAGAGGTGGATTCCTCGTGGGCATGCCGATCGTCGAAGTACCCATTGTGCCTACAACTGAGTAAAAGAACAATCTATATATCACAAATTCAATGGTTAACTAGTTACTCATGAGACCAAGAAGAGCCAGAAGGAAAATTCTGTCATCATAACACAACATAACTTCACAATCCACAAAACCCAGTCCTCTATTCTCCTCAATAAAACAGGACATGACTCTCTGAAAAGGAAGCAGAACTCACTGTGGTCAGAGCACAGCCCCTCCTTCAGCTGCAAGACGCCCTAAGAACAGCTGCTCCGAGCTCCGCTTCCTCCCTCGCACTGTGCGCTCAGCTTACTTCAGTTCTCACGCTGTGCGGTAGGCATGTGAAATCCAACGATAGACTAAGCCATGCAAATAATTTAATAAACAAACACGGCTTCTCTTCCTCGTAATATGAGAGTACTTGGCTTGGAAAATACGAGGAGCTCTCCCCATAAGAACTGTAAAGCATATTCCCAGGGGTTTTATTTTACATCCCCAGAGAGAAGAGAGCCAGGGCCACAAAGTCTTCAAGTTTTATCGCCAAGTGTAAAGTGCAGTGTTCAAAGGTTGCGCGGTGACTAACGGGTGCAGGGAATCCCCAGCCCGCCCCAGCCTGCTGTGAAGCAGGAAAGCATCACTGGGGAAGAGGAAGTAGACCGTCAGCCCACCCAGCGAGCTTCCTGGCCTTCAGTGAGGTGAACAGCTCTCAAGAGATGGCTCCTGGCAGCTTCCGGTTTTACTGACAGGTGCCCACAGCACCTCCTCCCAGAGGCCTAACACTGTGTCCACTCTTCCTGCCGGACCTTGAGCAGCAACATCTAAGCATTTATTATATGCAGACCCCACTCTGGCTGCACAGTCTGGGGTGTGACATGTGGTGAGTGACCTTCTTCCCTCTTCAATGCTGTGCTGATGGAGGGGACCACAGGCCTCCACCAAGATGCTAAGTAAACATCAGACGGGAACGTGGGTGCTGGGGTGACCTGAGACGGGGTCCAGGGCCAGCATGGGCCTGGTGTTCTTAGGTGTGGTGGTGGAGGAGCTGGGGAGCCCGGCAGAGCGGGGCCATCAGAGTGTGGGTGACACCTTGGCCAGGCATTCCCAGGCCTGCTGGGGACAGGGCCCCAGAAATCAGGCTGTTGTATCACGTCCTTCAGTTGCTGGAAACAAAAGGCCTCCCAAGCACATGGAAGCTTCTAAACACTAAGATGTACAGAAAGGACCCAGGGTGTCCACAGAAGGCAGAGGAAGCACAGGTGACCATCCCGAGGGACCACAGAGAGCAGGGATTGTCGGTCTGTGCAGAACTGGGCTTCTGGAGGCCACGGGCTGCCTCCGCTCTGCCTGTCTGCCACCATCTGGGCACCAGATTTCTCTTCTTTGAGGTAAACACTAGTGGCCCAAGTCCCCTGTGAACATGTCCAAATGTCTCCAATTAAAAATAAATTCCATATTATGTCATCTTCTATATTTCAGTTTCTTAAAATAATTGCCTACACTCCATGTCCCTACTTTCTCCCAAATCCAGTTCCAAAATCTAACCTATTTTGACTCTTTCAATGTACCCCAAACTCGTGGACTGAGCCAATCATCTTCCCCATGAACTCTGCTCCTCCTCCTACATTTCCACAGCTCAGTTATAAGACCGCAATCCACCCTGTTGTTCAGTCCAGAACTCTGGGAATCTCATACTTCCTCCTGCTTCATATTTGACATCTGCTCAGTCCCTATTCCCACTCATTTGGTCTTTGAAATGCCTCTCAAATCTGCCCTCAGGTCTACTTGTCCAATTTCGAGACTCACTGTCACAGAGCCCTGTGCTCCTGGGCAGCGTCCTCACCGGCCTCCCTGCCTCCAGACAGTGACCATTCCCACAGACGAGCCACGCTGCCCCTAAAGGAAGCCATGGAACCTGCAAAACTGATTGTGTGATGATCCTTATCACAATTGAATGTCCTCCCCTTTCTGCAGCAGAGGTAAAACCCCCCTGGATCCTGGGCCTTTTGTGTCTATCAAGACCCACACCTTCTCCCGGGGCAAAATCATCTGGAACACCGCACCCAACAAGCTCAGGGCATGGACCAAGTTCTGGATCCCACGACCCTCAAGCTCCCCATGGGAGGCTGAGTCCTCTTCCCCTGCATGGGATGGAGGCACGTCCCACCCTCACCCTGTCACCTCAGCTAGTGACAGTGCCCGTGCACATCAGCAAGTCAGATACACAACCTTCACCACAAAGAAATGAGCATCTGAAGAGACAGACCTGCTCACCCTGACTCAACACTACCCCATGTGTACGTGTATTAGAACGCTACAAGGGACCCCTAAGTAGGTGTGATTCCCAGTACTTGTAAAGTTTTAGAAATGAATGTACAAGTACCCAGCATAGTGTGTGGACGTGCGCGACTTCCTTGGAGAACCTCTGGCCAGCCCACGACGTGCCAGGTGACTCGGGACTTCCTCAACCTTTCCTGCAGTGGACATTGATCCATCTCCTCCCCTGGGAATGGCATGGGACCCACAACTCAATGACGACTCTCTCCACCTTCCCCTCTGCGTGGCCAAGCCCTCCCTGTTACCTCCGTGCATGAAGGGTTAAGGGCAAGGCAGCTGCTTTCCCTCCATTGCCCCTGCACTGGGGCCTCAGGCTTCACCTGGGGACGTGGCTCCGCGTGAATCCTCTGTGCCACATCATTTCCAAGAGTCCACAAAACATGAAGCCCATCCTTCCAGATGGTGCCCAGCACTGCACACACAGCCTGAGGCCCACAGCTCCCCTGTGCACCTTCCCTCCCTTGGTCAGCAGCAGCTGGTGACTTCTCACGGGGCACCAGCTCCCCAGGACACCTGACCCTGGAAGATTTCCTGGTTCCTTTCTAGGTTCAGTAAGGTATTTATTGCACTACCTGGTGATTGTGTGATTTCTCTGTACTCCCGGAGGGCAAGAACCTATTCTAGGGACCTCCATGCTCATCCCAGGCCTGCACATGTGCAAGTGAAACAGCCCCTAGGGAGAGAAACAACAGCCTTGTGCAATCAGCAGCATCGAATGCTCCCCGGCTCTGAGAGGCACCTCAAAGTGAAGGGGAAGATGCTGCTCTCCTTTAAGGTTCACCCTGTTTGTAAGAAATGCCATATACTTTTTTAGTCACATGTAAACTTAATTCAAACTGAAATTCAACTTCTCTTGAAATACCACCACGCCATTTACAACAAAATCTGCACTGCTCCTTTCTAACCCAAAACACGTGGAAAGGGGGTTGTGAGTTTCTCGCTGCCTGTTTGGTCTGACGGTGTGGGAGACCCAGGAGGTGACCCAAGCCCTGTCAGGTGATGCTCAAGCTAAAACTAGTTGGGAAACTGTCCAACTGTTTTTCAGCTGATGTGCCTCTGCATAAAGAGGTATAGCAGCTTTGAAAACAGGGCAGCCTTGTCCTGCAACTGCTGGAGCAAGTTGGTGGCACCCAGGGAACTGTGCGTGGGGAGGCACGGTGCCAGAGCGGCCTCCCGCCGCCCCACCCGCCTCTTAGACACCACCCTGAGGGTCCTCTCTGCAGACTGGTTGCAGGTTGTTCTTTGTCTGGATTCCAAAACATGCTCAGGCAAGTCTATCGATGGCATAAGAGATCAGTCCCTGAAAAGACTGCCCCACAAGGCACAAGTCCTTCCAGCCACCCAGCACCTAATCCGAACTCAGTCACCAGCCTGACTCCCCACCAGCAGGAAGGCTGCGCCCGGCGTGAACTCAGGGTACCCTGCTAAGTGTCCAGCAACTGCCGCTCCAGGGGAGGCCTCTCTCGCAGCTCTGGCCAGTTGTCACAGTATAAACACGGCCGTCATGGCTGACCACCAACCCGCAGCATGGCCGTGCAGACCTCAGTGGGAAGGGGGCACTGTCCACCTCTCTGCCCGGCTCCAGCACACCACTCGCTGGGCCCTAACTTTTCTTCACCAAATGGTGCCAAGATTATGTTATTGCTTATTTTGACGTCCCTTCCAGGAGCAGTAAAGCCCTGTGGGGTGTGGGGTGCCCCTGAGTCACACCAAGCACCGAGCGGCAGCTCTCTTCTGGGGGCTGGACACAGCAGGCGGTTGCTCACGGTGGAGTACCCAGTGCAGATGTTCTGACTATTAACAGTAACAGAGGTCTTCCTATAGTAGGTGACCCAGTCATTCTGATTTAGACGCGTTGTCCCGCGGAGCAGGTGAGGGTGGAATCCCAGCTGTCCAAAGAGTTCAGAGCCCCGGACAAGTCAATGAGCACCCCAAACCAGGGCCTTCCACTCACCTCGAGCTTTGCGGGAGGAAAAATGGCGGAAAACTCCTAGGACAAACACGGAACACTGGCATTTGTCAGAGAAACATTTTTTGCAGCAAAAGTAGAAAAAAACTGAAAGGTAAAAAGTTAAAAAATGCAAAGCAAACTTTACTTTTAAGATTTTTCAACAACTTTTCCCATAAAGAGAAAAAAAAAAATCATTGCAGAAGGGAAGGGGGGAAATACTGCTTTCCAGGGACACCACAGGACGGCAGCCAATGCAACGCTAATGCTCTTTACATCTCAGTCCAGAGACGTTTGAAAAAAGACCCAGGTCAGTGAAGACGCAGACACAAATAGAGAGAGATGTCCAGGAAAGACACGCGTGTGAGTCTACTGAGAGAAGCCAGTGAAGGACTGTGCTGTGCTGTGCCCGGTGGTCTAGCCTGGACTCCACCGGAAGGTCAGCGTCTGCTGTGGCACCGTGCCACTAGCGATCTAACCACTTACTGTAAAACGGCAGCAATCTGGACAGTGTGGCACTAGGCAAAGGCAGACAGACACCAACAGAACAGGGTGGACTCTAGAGACGGGCACGCGTGCAGGACAGATTAGCTTTCGGCAAAGGCACCAGTGCTGTCCTGTGGGGAGAGGCCAGCCTCTCCAGCAAGTGGAACTGGAGGACTTGGGATACCGTGTTGGAGAAAAGGAAACTTTCCCTGGCTTGGGTGTGGTTTGAGTGAACCCCCAATGGGATGTGGGCGGGGGGCTTGGTCCCAGGTGTGGCAGTGGGGAGGTGGGAAACGGGTAAGAGGTGAGGCCCAGTGGGAGGTGGTTACCTCACTGGGGACACTGATCTCAGAAGGGATCAACGCTATGCTCAAGGGACCCAGTTGGTCTCACGAGAGCAGATTGTTATAGAAAGGGTGAACCTGGCCCCAGAAGCTTGTGATTAACTATGCAACTTTATAAGGAGGAAATGTTTTGTAACCTGGAGGTAGGCAGAGATTTCTTAGAACATGAAAAGCACTAACCAGTAATGAAAAAAACAGATAAACTGGAGTTACCAGAAGTGAAACCTGCTCGTTTTCAAAAGATTCCCATAAAATGGAATGGCCAGTGGAGACCAGGAGAAAGCCTTAGAGAAGGACCTGTGTCCAAACACAGAAAGACCTTGTACAACTCAGTAAGAGGACAAGCACCCAACAAAAAGTAAGCAAAACTCACGGACAGGCATCCCGTTTGACACGTGACTGGCCACTAGCACATGACGAGATTCCCAACTGAATCAGTCAGAAAAACGAAAACTAGGACTACAGTAAGATGCCATCTCACCACCATGAGAGGAAACAGAAAAAGCACAGACAATGCTGAGCGTTGGCAGGAGGGTGGAACACGTGGAAGGACCCCATGGGGTGAAAAGGCACACCTTTTAGAAAACGGCAGGCAGCTTCTTTCAAACGTACACTCAAGAAAAATGGAAATACTGTAGAAATCCAGGAAACTTTATTCTTGATAGATAGACCTGAGAAGGACCTGAGGGTCCACCAGAGGAGAGTGGGTGAACTCCAGCCTTCACATGGTGCAGCACCACCCAGCGGAACCAGGGAATAGCTACAGTGCTGAGGCTGCAGATCCAAAGGACAAAGCAGACGGTGCACAGCATGAGTCCATGCAAGGTTCTAGAACACAAGGAAGATTCACATACCCTGACCTGTCCAGGCCTCCTGTGCCCTGAGCCAGGGAGACCAGGGTCCGCAAATACAAATGCAGGATACTGGTTAGGTTTCAATTTTAGATAGCAGTGGATAATTGTTGGGGATAAGTATGATGTCCCGTGCAATATCTGAGACATGCTTGGCACACTCATGCACAAAAAGGTTTAAAAATTATTCATTTTTCTTCTGAAATTCAAGTGTAACAGAGTGACCCCCGTGTCACCGGCACCCTGACCTGAGCCATGCTCTGGTCTCCCACTGCTTGGTAAGGACAGGGCATCAACTGACCAAGGGGTCCCCCAGGCCTGGCCTGGCCCCTGCCAGCTCTCAGGAGACAGAACACTTCCTGCCAGGGCAGCTCTAGCACACAGCTCCCTCCCAGCCCAGAGAGACACTCTGCAGGCAAGAGTGTGGTGGGGTGCACAAGTCACGCTATGCATCCACGATGGGGTGGTGGCCACCCAGGTTTCCTCTGCAACCAGAGCCCAGGCTCTGGCACAAATGGAGCCTTGGACCACATTTTTTTTTTTTTTTTTTTTTTGCTATTTTAAATTATAAAAATGAATCAACACCATGTTGCTTCTCATTTTGGTAATTCGTGTCTTCTCTTTTCTGGAGCCATTTAAAGCTCCTCTTCTTTGCAGGGCATGCCTCCTGGTCAATCAAGGCGGTACTACAGCCACTCAAGACTTCTAGCAAGTCTCCAGAAAGTCAGAAATGGGGCATGAAGGGCCCTGGGGTGAACCACCCTGCACCAGGAAAGAGGAGCCTAGTCTGTTCACACTGCATTTCACAGGAGGAAAAAAAAAAAAAAAAAAAGAACCCTCAAATCAAAACCTGTTCAGAGTTGCTTTGGGAATTATTTTTAAAACAATAATTCTTAGAGCACCTGCTTTCAACATAAACACTTTCTTAACCCGTTATTTTTATTTTCCTAGCCTGGCAACTATAAAAGGGACGATCTGTAAGAGCTGATTGCCTAAGAGAAGCACATTCACTTGCTTGAAAGAACATGAATATGCATTAGAAAAGACAGAAATGAAACCCAATGAGGAATCACACCTTTGGGGAAAGCGCAGAAAACAAGACAGGCGAGGAGCCTGGGACCACACACTACCATGCGTCTCTTCTCTCCTCCAGTCCTCTAGCCTTGAGTCATGAGTAAGAGCAGCGCCAGATGGGAACAGAAGGTTGACGCAGGCCACGTAAAAAGTGGATCCCTCCAGCCTGAGTCCTTCGAAGGAGAGGCGGAGCAGGTCCTGCGTGCAGGTCTCTCTGCATCCAGAGATGTGCTGCACCTGCTGCGCTGGCATCGGGACAGCCCAGCTGGAGAAGTGACGCTGAAAACCTGGGTCACGCTCAGTTAGGACGCTAAAGAGAAGAGAATTCTGAACCTGCCTCCTGGGAGTGAGCGTGGGCCGCCAGGGGCCCGTCCATGCGGGTGCAGGCGCTGCCTGTGTCTCTCCATTCGGGTCAACAACCTGTGCCACAGAAAACCAGCACCTCTGGCAGTCCCTGCTCCTCGGCTGATCTCCACCAGCCGCTCTCGCTCGGGCTGCTGGCGCTGGCAGTGAGGCAGTCTGCAGCAGGCGGGGCTCGGCCATCAGCGGGGGCACGCTGGGTGGCCCGTCCCTGGTGTCCTGGAATCTGAACTTGCCATGGTGCTGCATGGGCAGGGAGCACCGCGCTCGACCCTTGCCATGGTGAGGGCGATGTGGCTGGGACGGGCGGAGGCCTTCAGACGAAGAGGCAGACTGGAGCCTGGCCGTGCCACCCGTGGCGTGACCCACCGTGCAGCTCACGGCCTCGAGTCTGTGTCCTCGCCTGGAAGGGAGGGTGACAGCAGTGACCACCTGGGCAGCAGTGAGATTCAATGACACCAGGTGTGTAAAAGTGCCAGGCACAAGTGGGCTCCCTGAAACACTCAGGCAGCCGTCTAGTGCCACTGCCAAATCGTCCAGATGTGTGGCCACCTTCACTGCCAGCTTGACCTCTCACTCCATGGGGTCTCACAGGCTGCAAAGCACTTCCCCTGATAATTCACTACTGTGACTCTATTACCTTGCAGTATGGGACAGGTGAGCCTCCCATCTTACAGAGGGAAGACTAGGTCTCAAATATGTTAAGTGCTGCTCTTCTTAGTCCCAAACCTGGTGCCTGCTTCCAGAGCAGGGTCCTCTGGCAGAAATGCAGGAAGTACAGGCCCCAGTGTTCCTTTCCAGTAAGGACACAGTTACCCACAAGTCCATGAGCACCCAACGGGGCTCCACAGCCCAACACCCAGGGACGCCAGAGGTGTGAGGAGGGCAGGCCCAGTAGGTCAGAGGCCTTCCTGCGCGCCACCGCCATCTCTTCTCACCCTCGCAAGCAGCCTCCTGCTGGGGCGTCCGTGGGCTCCTCCCTGGGACACTGGTCTGGCATGCACA
The DNA here is from genome assembly GCF_902686445.1 of Sciurus carolinensis. Taxonomy (NCBI): domain Eukaryota; kingdom Metazoa; phylum Chordata; class Mammalia; order Rodentia; family Sciuridae; genus Sciurus; species Sciurus carolinensis. The sequence continues at coordinate 179,323,094 of NC_062215.1, read as the reverse complement.
CATGCACTCCCACATGCACACATGCACACATGCACAAACAAGGTGTGTAGGGCAAGAGGCCATGCTGTGAGCAGCCCTGGACCAGAGGGGAGGGCCCCTGCATGCCTACTCCTCCTGTCTCCAGCAGGCCATTCTGGAGGCAGGCCCCACACACTGTCCCCAGCCCCAGTGGCTGGGACCCACGGCCCACAACACAAGGGAGCAGCTTGGGTCTACTGGAGAGGGACATTGGGGCCTGCCTCCTCCCCTCCCCCTCGCCCCCGGACACCCCTGTGGTCTCAGATGAGCTCCCCAAGTGAACTGGCTCACGCTAGCCCTGTTGCAGCCCACTGTCAGCAAACCCATGCTACAACAGGACCCCTGCCGGTGCCCAGCCCACTCCTGCTACCACCCTCCCCAGTTCCTCTGTCTCCTCCTGAGCTAGGGAGCCTCCTGGCCAGTGAGAAAACTATAAGATAAGAGCCGCAATGCCTCAGGACTCAGAGGGTTGTCCTCCAAAAGGCCTGGGCCTCAATACCAGGTCCTATGCCCAAATGACTGAGCTGGAGCTATCAAGACCACCACTCACCACAAGACCCCAGAATGAGACCTGGGTGTTCCCTGTTCGTGGCCAGGCCAATGTTGTAGGGACACAAGCACTACTTTTAACTCCATCCCAGGGTCTTCAGTCTTTCCACTCAAGAGAGACATCAGAGAAGTCAGCAGATTGTGTAGGCTCCTGCAGGTTCCCTCCTGGACCTGACCGTTCATGGGATGTCCTGACACCCCAGCCTGGGCGCCATGGTACAACTTCCATCTGGGTCAGGCCAGAAATGGCTGGAGCCATGAAGACAGAGTCACCGTAGAGAGCCCCAGGTTTTGGGTGTCTCCACACACTGTCTCACAGTTCCCACACTGAGGTCTACCTCATCCTGACCAGTCACTGAACTGCCTGCCCCCAGGCTCTGTCTCTGAAGCCTCATCAAGGCAGAGAATAGCAACTGAGGTTTTCTGGCACACTCTGAAAATATCGCATCATTCTGGACCCCAACCCAGTTCCCCACTGAGGCTTAGACTCTCTCCCTGATGCCTTTTTCAAAGAGGAAGAATGTCAATAGGTAATCACAGGACTTGGAACATGCACCTGAGATTCCTCTAGATCCGGAAGTGCTTAGCATCTTAAGAGAATTCAGAATAACCAGAAATGGAAAATTCTCCCACCCAGTGGATGAAATTCCCTGAGTAATAGTGATGGGAAACCCTTGAAAGAAGCTTCAGTGGGTCTCTGAGGAAGGAGCCACCTGATGAACTTCTCAACCCCAACATCGCCTGTCGAGCCCAGCTGTCCCCTTTCTAGTTAGGCTCCCAACTCTAACCCAAGGGACTGCCATGCTTTACGAGCTGGGGAAACCCCAATGTCGAAATTGAGCTCTTTCCTGTATCTGAGTAGGAGACCCCTGAGTCCAGTCTGGAAGGGTGAGAGGACTCCAGGAAGGCCGTGGAAGAAGGGCTCTAGGACAGTCTTATCCTTCACCAGAAAATCCCTTTGCAGCTTCACCTGCTGCTTTCTTTAACCCTTCAATCCCCAGGAGAGGTCAAAACGAGTCTCAAGTTCAAGAAGAGATCTCTCATCCTCTCCCTGTTCTAACCAGTAGGAAGAGAAAGCCAGGAAAGCCGGAGCAGATCGCCATCAAAAACAGTTCTAAGACATTGCCCTTGCAAGGTGACCCCTGAGGAAATGGAGCTCATGCATTCCAGAGAGAGAACCAGGGACCCAAAGACCCAGCCCTTGCAGCGACTCCACCCATTGCACATTGACCAAGAGCCTCCTCCCCGCCAGTCACTGTGTTCAGTGATGGAGACGCAGGTTATACAACCCACCTCCAAGGGATCCCAGATGGTTCTTCAAGTGAGATCCCGAGGCTGAGTCCTGTAGGATATGAGCGGATTAAAACCAAGCAGGAAACACAGGGGCCTGTGGGATCTGCATGCAGAGGCCCTAATGCCTGAAACCAGAGCAAAGCCAGCAATTGCCAACAAGACTTCTGTCCAAAGGTGTTGCAGAGCCAGGACTCCATAGGGGCTGAGAACAGTGCATATGAGGAACAGCCTGGCAGCAGGTGGTGACCCTGAGCCACTCACTCACTGCCTGGTGACTTCTGCTGTTCACCTCTGGAGCCTGTGTATGTGGCCAGATCTCAATGGTGAAGCAAAGTGGACCCTGCAAAGCTCACACCAAGAAATGCAGACTGCAAGTTCTGGTTGGTTAATGTCACATCTACAGACAAGTTTATTTAGATAAAACTCTTAGCAAATGCTATGTGTAGAAGTTCTCTGATATCATTTTAGCAAAGGTCACCATAGCCACTGCCACCGAGTTTACTTTATCACATGACTGGGAAAGCAAAGGGCTTTGAGGAATTGAACAGCACAGAATTCCTATCCTAAAAGTCAGAGCAACTCAGGCAGACAGTGTACACAGCCACTCCATGGCTGTCCCAAGTCAGTGTCCTTACATTGGGTCCCCATGGGCTACATTTCAGGAGAATATCCTGGCTGGCAGAAGATGATGTCATGGGGCAGCAGGGCAGGAGCAGCTGTTCCTAGGGCCAAGTGTCCCCAGAGCCAGTGCTCCATCCTCTAGCCTTGTCTCTGCTTCCCCAGGGGTAGAAGGAGATGCCACATGACCAGCAAATGCTCTAGGATGGACATAGCCTTCAGGCTGCCTCCTCCAAGCTGTCTGCAAGTGCATGTGCCATGTCTATCAAAGCAGCTGACAGAGGAAATGACATTACTACAAGAGGAAATGGGGTACTTGGTGGTATTTTTATGGACAAGTGTTTGGGTCTCTCAAAACAGTTTGTGTGACCAGCAGGTAAATGTCAGGTGTCAAGTGGGTCCTTAGTCAAGTCATCCTGGGAGGAGGACGAGTGGGGATTTGCTGGGGAGAATGGAACTGGACAAGATGGCCAACAGGTGACTCAACTTTGTTTTACCAAAGTCAGAGCTCAACCCATCTCCACTTTCCTCTTCTCCTTTAGATAGGAACCAGCAAATGTGTGAGCATCCATTCACCCATCCATCCTTCCATCCATCCTTCCACCCATCCACCCATCCATCCACCCATCCATCCACCCATCCACCCATCCATCCACCCATCCATCCACCCATCCATCCACCCATCCATTCATCCATCCACCCATCCATCCACCCATCTACCCATCCATCCTCCATCCATCCTCCATCCTCCACCATCCAGCCACCTCCATTCACATACTCAATCTTTTGTCTACCTACCAGGTATGAATGGAGAACCATGTAGGTACAAGTCCAGGCAACTATAAGGAAGGCAAGTCCCTACCATCTTAGAATTACAGCATCACAAGGAAGCAGATTCTACTAGGTCAAAAAATACAGATGAAATAATTTGGGGTAATGATAATTGTTATAAGAAAGATATGTGAGGGACAGTTGATGGGCAGTGTAACTATTTAAATGGGGGGTGATTGTCAATCTCTAATTTTTTAAGTGACTGTACTCCCATATGTATTGAGCAAACCAGTCCTAAATATTTTTCTATTTAAGGTTGATAAGAACAGATATAGCCAGCCTCCCTTTGTTAGTGAGAACCATTCAGAAATACATATTGCCAAAATGCCTTCAAATTCACGTTGGTTTATAATCTGAGCAGCAGTAGAATTGAGTGGTTCCTAGAATCCTCACCAATTCCTGTATGCTGTCATTCTTCCTGATCATTAGCCCTTGACGGTTGAAATTACTATCTAAAACAATAAAAATTGCTTTCATTTGCATTTCTTTTATGACCTGCCCTTGGGTGCAGGTTAACTCTTGCCTGTCCAGGTGCCTCCCATGAGCTGGCAGTAGAAGAGCTCATGGATTAACACACAGAAGGAAGCACAGGTGGGCTTGTGAACCAAAAGACCAAATCTGCGGACTCTTATCACCTGGTTTGGGGCCGTCAGCATGTGACCTTGCGTTGTGGAGTGTCTCCAAGGGCCCAGCTATAGATATCTGGTGGTCTCAGACACAGTGAGTGAGACCAGTGAGGTTATTGACTGGTGACCAAGGAGACCATGAAAGGAAGGCCATCAATAGACCCTGGAGATCAGCTCCCAGGTGACCCAGGTAGCACTGGCCTGGAGATTTCCTTTTCTTTCCTATTTGTACTTAGAAGGGGGAGCAGGTGGACACAGCTCACAGCTGGGAGGGCCAGGAAAGGAGAGCAGGTGGCGGGGAAAGAGCTCTCCAGTGATAAGAAGCCACCGTGGCTGAGGAGTTCTGGGGACGTCCTGAGCTCAGTCTGGGGCGTGGCTTACTCCACCCTTCACCAGGCTACCAGAGGTGGGCACCGAGCCTGGGCTGCACGCAGAGCAGAGGGCATCCCGTAGTGAAGGAGGTGTCCCCTCCTGCTGGTGCTTCAGAGTCACACGTGCGTCGGAGGAGGACGTGAGGAGGCGTCAGGTGACTTCACGTCCTTCACAGTTCTTTGGGGTTTCTGAGTCATGTCTCTCTTCTCATCAAATTTTCATTGTCCCCTTCATCAGAGAAGCCCAGATCTATGTCACCTCCAGAATCCGCATGGCGAGCTGAGCAAGTCAAACCTGTCTGACACGCTGCCTTTCCTAAGGCCTGTGGAAAGTCATGGCTACTGCTGCGGCCCAGAACCCGCCCAGCTCCAAGCGTCATGCTGAAAGTCACTTCTTCACTGCAATTAAACTTGTCCTTAGGAGAAAATCCCAGGAGCAACAGAGAGATCATAATATTTCAAATTGCTTCCCCTGGAGTGGGAGGAAATTCGATCTGTGGTTACTGGTGGGCGTGGATATCTTTCCCTCCTGCTTATGAATTGATCCTATTCTTGTGAAAGGTGCGTGTGTTTCTTATCCTTCTGTGCAGGTGTCGGTGCGGGTGAGCGTGGACTTCTGCTGTGGTTTTGTGATCTCGCCCCTGGTGTAAGTGAAGAAGCTGTACCCAGGGGCCACAGTGGCTCCTGTCCCAGGGGGACGCTGCAGAAGAGCATCTTTTGAGCCTCAAGAGAGGCTGACTTTGGTTTTGTGAAGAGTTCGCATCTTCTTAAACACAGAGATGGAGTTCCCAGCAATGCTGTCTGCTTCACCGTCCTCTCAGAGGAACATCCAGGGACTTTCTACACAAAATGATTATTGCTTTATAGCTTAGTTTTTATTTCTTCATAAAAACACGATCTACCCATTTGTGGATTGATTTCATTATTCCACATAACAGAATTCCTATACCGAAGGTTCTATAGAAAAATGAAGGAACTGAAATTTGAGTAATAACAGATGTGCTGTTGGTAGGAAATGTGGATGAACTAATGTATAAAAATAATTTCACCTCATTTAAAAACGATCCGTGGTGTGAACCTGACATGGGATGCTTCCCTTTCCTGTGCCTTGAGCTTCCCTTCCGTGTCCTGGGGTGTCAGAACGCATGTTTCATTTTATCTGGACTGTGTCTACTATTATGGAAAGCGATGTGTGGATGGGCCCGGGGTTGAGGTTTGGAGTCTGATCCCAGAGAGGGAAGGGGGAGAGGTGTGCTGGGGAGAGGGCTCGGGTGTGGCTCTTTGTGCTTGCCTGAGTTTATTCTCCTTCATCATGTGGTTTCCGTGGTAATGCACTTTTCCGAGATCTGTCAAATCTGTCTCTTGTCATGAGGGATTCTAGACCAGGAGTCTTGGGGTAAGTCCTAACTCTGCTCTCCACTAGCTGTGTGGTTTTGGAAAAGTTAGATGACTTTTGTTTTCATATCTATGCGATATTAATTAAGCTCGCCTCGCTGGTATGAGGACTGACTGAGATATACACAAAAACACTTTGTAAATGATAAAATGTTACCTAAACCCCTTTCTTCTTATTTTGTTCCCAAAACAACACTGTGTGCTCTATAAGGAAAACACACCATGCGACTGTTTTCCAGGGTGCTAAGGAGCAGAGATGAGCCCATTGCTGGGCTGCAGACTCAGGACAGAATCCCGCTGAGCCAGGTCCAGTCCATTCCCACTGGTCCACCCGGGTGGGCTAGGAAGGGCCTTCTGGATGACGGGTCATCTGGATGAAGGGCCTTCTGGATGATGGGTCATCTGAGGTATTCCAGGGCTCTTTCTTTCTGGAGAAAACACAGCCCAAGGCCTGGGACTGCAGGGCCGCTCTGGACGCCCTCACCAGACCAGGCCAGGCGGAGCCCCGAAGCTCCTGGGACCTTGGGCCCCTCCATCCCAGAGCCGTTGGCAGTCAGGGTACTTGTCCCACAGGGTGGGACCGTCTGCCCTGTGCTCCCTCCGCCTTCTTGGAGAGGAACAGGCCCAAAGTGGAGGTGCCGTGCAGCGTGGGCCAGACGCCACCTGCTCTCTAGGCCTCGGGAAGACAGGACAGCAACCTTTCGTCTTTCGCCACTTTGAGTTTATTTGGCAAAGTTACAGACATCATTTTTCAGCGTAGTAAAAAAACCATTTTTATTTGTTTCAATTGTAGCTGTGGCTGGGCTTCTGGCTGCAGGGGAAAATACTGTTTTGGTAAGTGCTCTGAATCTTGATCTCATTTCTTCAAACTAAATGTTTCTAAAAATTCATCAGAATGAATGATTTCTTCCGCATGAGCTGGAAAAGGGCAGACAATCATCAGCACAGGTCGGCCGCTCTAACCCCAGTGGGGGGACACGTCTGCACTGCAGGCTTTGAGCGAGCCAAGCACAGGCCATGTTTGTGTGTTGGGGCCTGCGGGGTCCCTCCCTGGACTGTGGCCCTGCTGTCACCACGCTGGCTTGCTGAGAGCCCTGCGTGTGTGGAGGCAGAGCAGGCTGGGAGAGGGGCGGGAGGCACGGGCCCTGCTGACTCGCCCTGCATGCAGGCCCACCCTGTTGGGAGGCCGACGCTCTGATTTGCGTAAGTAGTAACAGTGCTCTTCATCCATTGGCTGCTTCAACCTTCCATCGTGGTAATGTGGACCATCTGCCACTTCCCAGGGCCCCGAAAAGCCAAGGCTGCCCCCACCCTCAGACCTGATCACAAGCGGAGCAAGATCTGTTCATCCACACACAAAAATTAACTAGTAAGTAAGTACGTGATCCAAGCAAAAGTATGGTAGATCCAAGATTCCTTAAGTGATCAGATTCGGGCAGAAAATGTCTCACTGGAGACGAGTTAGAGAAAGCCTACCTGGGCACCACACAGGGGCTGCAAATCCTGTCACAGAGGATGAGATTCCACCAGAAGCAAGAAAGAGCATAGCCCTGGCTCAGCTTTGCAGCGGAGGCACAGGCCCGGGCCCCGGGCTTGGGAGCTAGCCAACGTTGCTCTGTGCTAAGGTTGAGCTTCTTCTTGGTTTTGATTTTTGTGTTTCTCCTGACATTCATCCTAAAAACACAAACGACCTACTGGAATTTGGATGAAGGAGAACCAGTCTCAGCAGGGCTGCCGGGAGAGGTTCAGGGCAAATGTGGGATCCATCTGGTCCCCAAAGGTCACGTAGGAACCAGGGGGGTGAAGACAGGGTAGGGAGGAGGCCCCGGGTGGCTCTCACAGCTGCGAAATGAGCAGAACTCGCTTGAGACCCTCACAAGAAATCTGTTGCTGAGTTCAAGGTCTCAGCTCAGCCGAGAAGAGATGGCTGGGAATGCCAGCCCCCAGGGGACGTCAGTGTTGGGAAGCGCAGCTGCTAGTTCTGGGCATGTTCTGCTCCAACTTTCACAGAGAAGATGAGAAACGGCCTGGGGGGAAGGACAGCGGAGGGTCTGCCTAGTCTGTCATCGGAGCTCGGGTGCGGTTGAGCCCAAGTGCCTTGTGGAGACCCACGGTGGGGCGTTCTTGGGCCTAGCTGGGACACGGGCATCTCCATGAAGGGTGCCCTCCTGAGCCTGGCGCTCGAGAAGAGCGGTCCCCACGCCCTCAGCTCCCTGCCTGATCACAGAGGTCCCGGGGCCTCGTGGTTCAGGGGGAGCTGGAAGGGAGGTGAGGGGAGGCCTGCAGAGGGTCCCGTGAGGTGGATGGAGGTTTCAACTGTTGAACTGAAAGGTTTGGTTTGGTAAATGATTGTCCCAGGCTGCTGAGGTGGGCCCACCTGCAGGGTCTGACCCAGAGGATCCCGGGGGCTCCTTCAGAATCTGAAGCACTGAGCAGGCACCGCCTGCAAGGGAACATGCAGGTGACAGAGATGCCCAGGAGGGTGCTCCACCCCCAGACCCTGCTCCCATCCTCCTCCAGGACAAGTGGACCAGCAGCAGCGACCCCCCCCCCCCCGCCCCTGGATGGCACTCCGGTCCTCCCCGTCCAGGCCTCAGGTCCTGGGGCCCATTGGTGTTCTCTTGCTTGTCTTAGGGCCTCTTCAAGGAATGCAGATGGTGCCTCCAGACCCAAAGGGAAGCGGTTCCTGCATGGAACCAGTGGTGGGAGTTTGGACATTCAAGGCCAAGCCTGTCCACACAAGGAAGCAGGACACTCAGGACCTGCACTCTGCAACTGAGCAGGAAGGGTACTCCCGAGGGGTAAGGCAGGAGGCGGGTAGGACATTTACAAGTGCGCCCTGTTAAACTGCGAGCCCACAGCGCAGCATCTCATGAGCCAGCGCTTTTGTGGAGCCACTTTGAAATTCCATCAGTCACAGTCATGGGAAAATCATGGGAGGAAGAGGGAAAGGAGCCACGTTGCTCTTTAACAGCTGCTGGGACGTGGCCGAGTGACCGGGCCTGGAGGTCACTAAGGCTTGCCAAGGACAGATGTGAAGAAGACAGTTGAAGCACAAAGGAAGAGTTGGGGCAAGGACGCCGAGGGCAATCACTTCCAAAACAACTCACTCCACCAGCCCTGGCGGATAATCAGATTTTGGACCACCCTCCTGCCATAAGCAATTGTCTACTGGATCCAATTTGTGAATTGCCTGTGTTATAGGTATTTCCAAAGTCCTGTGGGATCCACAAGAAGAGAGAAGTGGAACTCGGCTCCTAAGACAGGGTAACAGACAGCAGGGCTTCTCCTGCTCCTCCCGGGCCTCTTATGGAGCGCACCACCAGGTCACGAGCTGCCCTGTGCAGAGGCCCAGGGGAAAGAACAAAGGACGCCTCCAGACTCCAACAAAGAACCAGGGTCCTCAGACTAGAGGCTCCCAGGACGTGAGCCCACTGGTAGCACCCGGGTCTGCCGGAAGCAGACTCCCCTGATCGCATTCCTGTGTCTCTGGCCTGCAGCCTTAGCAGGCATCCCTCTGCACTGCACCTGGGTTCCTGAGCACTAAGCCACTGAGCTGTGGGGTCAGCCATTAGGCAGCAATGGACAGCTAACACAGGAGACAAAAGTACGGAAAATCAATCCAGCCAAGGGCCACATCTTCAAAAATATTAATAAAAATGATAAACCCCCAGGAGATGAATCAAGGGGGAAAAGAACCAGAATTACACATTAGAAATCCCAAAGGAGAAATAACCACAGATCTTACAGATATTGAAAAGATAATGTGGAATACTGTGAAGTTAATAAAATAATTTCCACACTTTGTACTGAATGATCAAATTATCTGATAAAATATACAACTTGCCCAAACTAAGAAGAAATGGGGAATTAAGTAGTGCCATACTTTAAAATCCATGGAATTCTCTAACCAAAAACCTTCCCACAGAGAAAATTCAGGTTCAGGGGGCTTCCACCAAACATTTAAGAAGACAAAACGCCCATCTTACACACATTCTTAGAAGATACAGGGAAAAGGACTACTTCCAAAATTACTTCATGAAGCCAACATAATCCTGAGGACAAAACAGGACACAAACATTAACAGACTTAAATCACAGACTCAGGACCCTTCCTGAACATGAATGCAGAGACACTTGGTTTCTCGGTCTGTACGGCAAGACGACCCTCAAACCCACCCCACAGGCAGGTCTTCTCAGCTTGGGTGAGCTGTGCACTGGCTGCAGCTATGACCACTTTCGTCTGCATTTCATGGCTCGGGAGGGATGAGGGCTCTGCAGCGACATTCCTGGCATGAAGAGGCTAAGCAGACACCTCCCTGGGGGCCTCGGTGGCACAGCCCCTGGGGCTTCGTCACTTACGTGGTGCACAGCATCCACGACTGAACCATTACCTAAGTCCCTAAGGTGCCTCCGGGAGGCACAGACGAGGCTGGCAGCACTCTGAGGGCGTGCCAGACGCTGCCACCCAGTGCTGCCATCCAGTCCTGGCGTAGGGCAGGGCCTCACCTGTCTAAGGAAGCTCCGTATTTGTAGGACAGAGAGGGACAAGGAGCTGGAGGCCTGGAGGGAGGAGAAGGAGTGAGCCTCCAGCCTGGGCTCACCAGCCTCCAGCCTGGGCTTCTTTAAACCAAGATTATGCTGCTAGGAGGCTGGCCGGTGGGGGTTCCCTGGTGAGTGAACAGAGTAGGTGGTCTCTCTGCTCTTCAGCTGCAACTTGCTGACGTTGTTGGGGACACTGGCACTCCACATCCCTAAACGTGTCTCCTGGCAACTAAACTACTTGTGCTACTTGTGTCCTAGTGCAGCTGCGATCTGCACCTGGGTTTCTACCCTTGGTACCACGGCTGTATTATGAGCATCGTGAAGACGGAAGAGCCAGAGAGGGGACACATGAGAAAACAAACCAAACGGGGGACAGGCACAGCTATTGACTCAGAACTATTCTCAAAACACCAGCCACTGCTCAGTGCTCGCTGCTCGCTGGGGGTGGGCTTAGGGCGCATTCACTGGCGTGTGGAAGCTGCCTCCTTTCAGAAGACGGCAGGTGTTAGAACAATGCGCGGCGACCTCTCCATCTGGGCTGCTGTGGAACCCGGGGTCACAACAAGACAACATCCTGCTCCGCCAGTTCCTTCTATTTTTTCTCACACTGGGAAATTTTATTTATAGTTAATAGAGGCAGCTTATAGCACGCGTGGGCACACACACACACACACACACACACACACACACACACGCTCACCTCCCAGGGGAAATGATGTTGCTTTGACGTAAAACGGCTCTGGTGTGTGTGATCTATTCTTTCGGGAACTCCATTCAGAATGTAATGTTCCCGTTGCTCATATCCCTTTTAAATTAGCTGACCGACTTAAAACTAGGTCAGACTCACTTCCAGTCCAAAACATGCTTTGAGATGTTATCGTAACCACTGGAGAGAAGCTGGGGTCGCGGCCGGGAGTGCCTGCTCTCTGGGACCAGCCGGCACTCCCTCCAGCAGCGTTTCTAAGTCCTGTCTGAACAACCTGCACGGAGCAGATCTTGGACAGCGGGGAGAGGTCCCAAGATTTGTGCAACCCCAGAATCAGGAATCTTGCTGAGATGAGGCTTTTGAGGACAAACCCAGCTGCCCCAGTAACTTCAGGGATGACCTGCCATACAACAGCAGGTTGGTGCAAATGTGTGCACAGTATGTTACACACGCTACTCACCTGCTCCTTAGAACAATCCTCTGAGCTAAGCAGAACTGTCCCTACTACCAATCATAACACCCAAGGGCCTTGGGGGGTGCTCACAAAGAGTCAAACTGAGACCGCTAGATCTTGAGATCTTGGTCAAGTTCCACCAAAGCCTTCTTTACTGGTCGTGAATTAATGAAACACACGTTCCTCGGGTCCAGTTATGCATGCAAATGTGACAAGCTGAGCATCTCATCTGTCTCTTTTTGCACAGACAGAACATCAGACATAAAGAGAGGCTTGCTACAGCAGTTGAACGGCTGACGTTTTAAAGCTCCTCTCATGTGGAAGGACATCTTACACCAAGAAGCACAGAAAGGGCTTCTGGCTTGCGGGTGCAGTGGAGAGGCCTCAGATTCCACGTGAACTTTCCACCTTCCCACTTTTATCTATCTCGCTGCACTTCTCTTCCTGTGGGCCTACCTGAGCAGCTGCTAGGACTGAATCAAAGCCAACCGGAAGCTCCCACTTCCTTTCCTCTGTGCCTTGAAGTGCCATCAAATGACGGCAGGGTCCCGCAGTCACTGTCCTCCAACTCCAGCAGTCCAGACTCGCCACAGGCTCAGGAAGCTGGTCCTGGAAGACTCCAGTCCCTCGCCGTGGGTTCCGCAGGGGAGGACAGGGAAACCGTCAACACCAGTTTTTCCAAGAAACAATTCAGGGGCTGAGTTTCCTGCCATAACTGTGGGAGTCTGGCGGCCACCCTGACATAAGTAGGCAAGGGTCCGGCACACCCCCTGCCTGGAAGGAAACTCTCAAAGACAGGCCTTATACACTTTGAGTGACAAGGGGAGGGGTAGAGTGTGGGGACGCTTCTTACTGCAGAGATGGAATTGGGTTCAGAGATGCTGCTAGAGTGGACTCAAGGACTTGGAAGAGCTAGGCAGGGTGGTGCATGCCTGTAATCCTTGCAGCTCTGGAGGCTGAGGAAGGAGGATGGCAAGTTTAAGGCCAGCCTCAGCAAGTTAGTGAGACCCTCAGCAACTCAGCAAGACCTCATCTCAAAAAAATAAAAATGGGCTGGAGGTGTGGTTCAGTGGTAAAGCACCCCTGAATTCAAACCCCAGTACCAAAAGAAAAAGGAGAGAAAATGGGAAAATATGGACTGGCTGTTTCCACTGACCACACTTTTATTTACAGCAATTGAACACCAGTTCTTATTTTCAAGTGGCCCTGGCTTACGATTTGTCTGACTGCCCTGTATGACACGTTTTCAGGTGTGAACAGGTGCATCACAGAACAGCTCCTGCACTCTGCAGGCCAATCAGCAATCCACACACGCAGCCCTGCAGCCCTGCAGCCCTGCAGCCCACACACGCCTGTCTCCCCTCTTGACCTTGCTTCGTTGAGCAGCCTGACCCTGGTGGCTCCAGCTGCACAACGCTCCCCAGGTCCAGTCCCCAACGCCACCTCTGCTCTGTGAGCACCGTCCCTTCCTTCCAGACATCCCATGTGGGAACCCCATCACCATGCCCTTTCCCTGAGCACAGCACCGCCCACGAAGTACTCTTCCTCCAAGTCTGACACCCTCTCCCCCATCCTCAGACTCCCATTAAGGAAAGTCCAGCTCCTGATCGCCCGTCCCCTCCTCCCCCGATTTTAACCATTTAACCGTTGTAAGTGCCCAATTCTGGGGCAACTGCATCCACATTGTCATACACCGTCCTCACTCCATTTCCCAAGTGCTCTGTCAATCCAAGCAGAAGCTCCGTGCCCACTAACAGCAGCTCCCCAGTCCCTCCCGGCCCCTGGGGGGCTCTGTTCTCCTCTCTGCCCTGTGAGCAGGCCTGTTCTAGACACCGCACATTGAGTGCAGTCGCACGGCGTTAATCCTGTGCGTCTGGCTTCTTCCCAGAGCTCAGTCCTTGGGCTCATTCCCTGTGCCTGCCTGCGGCAAGTCCCCTCCCCGTCCGTGGCTGAAGTGTGCTCTGCAGTGTGTGCAGACCTTACTGGGCTACCCACTCCTCTGCATTTCTCATCATGTCAATTCTCCCGCTCAGATAAGCCTCAGTAGTTCTGGAGCAGCCGAAGAATTCGGTCCAAACATCCGCCTGCCATTGAGTTCACATCCCATCTGGCCCCAGTCCAAAGAGACACACCTGCTCCCAGGTCAGGCAAAGGCACTGGCTGTAAACAAACCCCTAGTCTCCTGTGTCTACACCTTCGCTCCTGGGTCTCCTGAGCCTGGAATGTTCTCCTGCTTCCTCAGGTCAGAGCCCATTGGTCTGACTCTGGTCTCACTTGCTACATTACCCCTCCCACTTCCCAAGAGCAAAGTCACCCTATGCTTCTCAGCTCCCTGGCACTTTCCAGTGTGGCATTGGACCACCTCCTGTCTCTCTCTCTCTCCACTCCCTCCCTGCAGCTGAAAGCCCCCAGAGTCTCCTTCTCTGTGGCAATATGCAAGGTGGTGGTCTGCAGAGGAGGAGTTTCAATAGACACTTGCCGGTTGACTTCAAGACCTCAAGAGGACCGGGAAGGTGAATTCTCCCCATGACCTGGCAGTCTGATCATAACTGATGTGGAATAAAATGTCAATTATTTGGGACAAAATGTAGTAACTATGGAAAAGAAACTGCTCAGTTGACAGGAAACTATTGGAAAGGGGAATCAGAGTAATCGACCTCAGATGTCCAGCAAAGCATAACAAAATAAGGGGTATTTTCATGTAAGAAAAGCAACCTATTAATACCATTGAGGCCTGCTGGATGGACTCAGAAATGGGGTTCAGCAGGACAGAGCATGGTCAGGGAGGACGCAGAAGAATGTCACCTCCCTGGAAGACAGGAGCAGCTGTGTCTTTAGGAGGCGCCACTTCTTGGGTCAGTACTGCCAGTCAGTCCGCTGACAGGGCTGCCCTGCAAGCTGCCCAGCAGAGCCTTCCCCAGGCAAGGGCCTTGGTCTAGTTATGCTGGGTGCCTAAGTTTAGTCTTCTGATGGCACGACCCTCGCTATGTTGTATTTTTGATGTCACTTAGGAAAATGGGAGGGGGCTCGTTGGGGGAGGAAGAGGCCCAGGAGCCCAGGGAAGCCCTGCCAGGGGCCCCAATCCCACTGGGTAGTGGCTTGCACGCCACCTTGTGGCAGGAAATAGCCCTACTTCTGTTGCAGCCTGAGTCTAGACAGGTAGCTCCTCTCTGGTCCTTGAACTCCAATCCTGGCCTTCAGTGAGACTCAGGAGTGGGTGAGGATTCTGCCCCTGTGCTGGCAGGATCATTACAGGGGATAAAAGCTTTCACAGCAGCACGTTTGAGTGACTCGGACCCACTAAAGACAGACATCTTTCTCTGGAAACTCCACGTGGTCCCAGGAAATCTTCAGATCGTTGAAACAGCTCGTGAGTTTTTAGAAAAGGAAGCTAGGATGGCAAGTATTGTTATCTTGGGCTCTCCAAAAACAAGCCAGCACAGCCTGGTTCTCAGTGTCCATAGTTACGGGCCACATAGACAAGGACCATGCTACGGAGCAACATGGTACCTGGTCAAGTCCCCATGGCATGGAACTGATGAGGGCCAGGAGGGGCATAAGCCAGAGGCTGGTGAGGCCCATGTTGTACTGCAAGGCTCCCGGGCCTTGTCAGGGAGGCCACATGTAATCACAGCATGGATTAGACTGGAGGTGTGGCATGGACAGGGTGACACTCATGTTGAATGACAGGTGAAGCTGCAGGCAGTAGCACCACGAGTCATGAGTGCAACCCTCAGAACCAATGCCAGGCGTGCAGACCCCAGGAAGGCTCCTCTTGCCACCCAGGCTTCCTTGGGTTCTGTCTGAAGGACACCGGCTGTATTAGCAGCCTTCTAGAGAGAATGACAGCAAGGACCCCAAAACCTTGTCGAGCAAGACTTGAGGGGAGGCCAAATGCTTAAGATTGCTCCTGTCTGCAAGGAACAGCAGGCTCTGTCTTGCCCAGGGCCCCAGAGTAAATCAAGGAGTCCAGAGGGCCAGGCCTTCTCTCTCACTGCCAGTGTGTGGGCAAAGTAGGGTGCTCAGGAGGTGGGAGGTACTGGCAGGCAACCACCTGCCACAGGAGTGGGTCAGACACCTCCCAAGGCTGCGCCAGGCCTGGGCTGACCACAAAGCCTGTGCAGCATGGTCGTCCCTCCCGCACTCCCTGAAGGCAGGATCTCTCCTACCAAAGTCGACTTGCTACTGCTGCCTGTTGTTTTTTTCACAGCGGGGACATCAGCAAATATATGCTGAAATGATTTCCTCCCTGTCAAGCAGACTGGAAGCTAATTTCCCCAGAGGCCCACAATCCCATGATGAGGCTGTATAAATTATTAAATATGGAGGACAAAGTAGTCCTTTTTGCTGTACCAAGCACCCAGGTAGCAGTGGGTTCTCCTAAAGGACACGCAGTTTGAGGACCACAGTTTTAGGACCATTTGTCTCACAGACGTGTTTTTAAGGCACTTAGGGACAAGCATTAGGCAGGTGCTGTAAGCCACATGGTCAGGGAAAGGAGGGGTGTGCTCCTGGAAGCTGGAAAGCCAGACCCATGAGCAACTGGAGCAGTCATGAACAGACAGATTCTGACCCTCTCTGGGGGTCGGTGTCCACCGCCTCACGAAGGCCGTCAGAAGGCCGAGGGGATGAAGAAGGGCAAGGCCCCAGTGTCTCTGGCACAGGTGAAACAGTCAGCAGAGTTCACAGGACAATCAGAGAGGACAGCACTGTTCTCCCACAGCTCAGACTCCGCTACGTCTCAGGTCGAGCACTGTGCTGATCTTTTTAATGTGGTCTACGCCTTTGGCTGTCTGGATTCATCACCAAGGAATTTGTCTAGCGTAACAGTTCACGGGTTATGGCGCCTACTGTGTGTTGTCTACATGGCAGCGGGTCCTGCCTTCTGTCCTGAGTCCTGATGGAGTTTTTACCTTCCTCTCTGCCTCTCAGTGCAGGCAAATCCCAGTGGATCTGTTCTGTCTTCAGATGTTGCTATGTAAGAATGTAATGCCTAGAGCTACTACAGACATTTACCACCGTCACTCAACATCCTTAGTGTGGCAGCTCCAAGACAGAGAGACCCTCAGAGACCAATCCTCGAGGATGTCTCGGAGCCGCGGAGATAATCAACCCTGAGGCTGCCTCACCTCTGTTCTGGAGTCTGGGGAGATGGTGCAGCCCCTTACTGGCTAAGCCGCTGGACACTGGGCTTTCTGGTTTTGCATTCATTAGCATACCAACCTTTGCACATGTGCTGGCCTTCCTGAGGACTTTCATATTTGGGGTTATTAAGTCAAGTAGAAATATGTTGGATCGTACTTTCCCCTAGAACTTGGAAATGATCGCTTCCTTTTCATCTGGCACGGGCAGCTGCTGTGGAGGGGGCAGGAGCTGCCCGCCCTCTCCCACTGATTCTCCTTGCCCTCCATAAGGGACCCAGGGCATCTCCCCCTGCTGATAGTTCTCCACCAGGTCTTCCCGGAACATAGGTGAGAATGTTTGATCTGGAGATTTAATTCTTTTATTTCAGAAATGTTTCCTTATATCCGTGGAAAAAAAATTTAATATTGAAGTCTCTTTTTCAGGAGCATCAACCAACCCTTTTGTAATTACTTAAATGTCTTCATCTTTCTACTCTATATTCACTGTAATTTATCCAAGTCCAAAGTCAGTGATGTGGCTAAGTTATGCCTGGTCTATTTCTTGGTTTCTCTAACTTCTGTACTGAAATATTTCTGATTTTCATTTGATTTTCTCAGGCATGTGATCTTTCCCTTCTCATTCTGTGGCTTTATATTCTCTCCCAATTCTTATTTTATTATATTGATCTCATGTTACTATTCTATAACATGGAATGCATGTCAAGAATTTTATTTATTTGGTTCTTCATCTGTCTCACCAAGCTATTAAATCCTTCTTTATTCCATTTTTATTAAAGTCTCGGATTTGGACCGTGAATATGCTGCTTCTTTTTACCTTATACTTACGTAACATGGGTTGCTCTTGGCAAATCTTCTATTTCTTCAAATATAATGTGCACGATTTCTCTTGGGCCTCTTCCTGAGTGCGTTCAGGAGCCGGGCTGTGGCAGTTTCCTATTCCTTTGCAGGGCCTGAGAGCAGGGGCGCTGGAGCGGTCCGGCACAGACTCACGGGCAGTTTTAGGCAATGACCTCTCCGAGCTCTTCTCGCCGCATGAGTTCTGGACAGGTTCCTGCGGAACCGCGATTCTGAGGTTTGCGTGCCAAGTCCCCATGGTTACTAAGATAGAGAAAGGGTCAGGGAAGCACTCATGGCAACGATAACGAGCATGAGCATCCGCAGGGCAGTTCACTTAGGGCACGGCGGGCCTCGCTGGCCGTCACCACGGCCCGGGGGGCAGCGTCTGCGCCTGGCCCCGGAGAGATGCCCAGCAAAGAGAACCGCGAATGGCTGCCTCGCCCGCACGGGGACGGGAGGACTGAGACCAGACCAGGCAGCCCTGGCCGAGGGTCGCGAGGCTGAGCGGCCTGACAGCCGGGCGCCGGGCGCGGGGCGGGGTCGCGGGGCGCGGGGCCGGCTCCGCCCAGCACCCCTGCCGCTTCCTGCGGCAGCCCCGCGCGGTTGCCACGGAGACGCCGGCCGCGCGGACCGCGGGACGGCACTGCGCAGGCGCAGCGTCCCGTTGCTAGGACGGCCTCGCGGCGGAGCAGCGCCGAGGTTCCGAGCCTCGGGCGCAGGCAGCCAGCGAGCCGGCTCTGCCCTGCGGCCGCCTCGCTCCCGCCCCGGCCTTTGCTGCCCAGAGTGAGAGGCTGCCCCGTCCCCAGCCTCCCTCCCGAGAACCGCGACCTGCGGTGCCCACCGGCAGTGGCCAGCCTGCAAAGGGCAAAGGAGGAGTGTCCCGGCGGGTGAGGGAAGGAGGGGAAGCAGCCCGCCATGTCGAACGCGTAAGTGGTGGGCTCCCAGCCCTGGCCAGGGCCACGGTGGACTTCCGCCAGAATGGCCTGTCCCGCTCCTCCTTTTCTCCTCCCGCCCCTCTCCCCTTTGCCCCTCCGCTCCACCGCCCTCCCCTCCTTGTTACTTTGTAGCAAATTCAGGTGTGTCTGAGAGCAGAGGATCAGCTTCTTGTGGGCAGGGAATATGGCACCCTTAGCTCCCCCTCCCCGGAAGAGGAGGAGCACGGCCAGGTCCTCCCTTATGCCCCAGCCGCCCTTGGGGTTGAGGGCATCTCTGTTCTCGTCCACAGTGATTAATGGCTTCCTGTGTAAATACCCATGTTTTAGTCAGCTATTTCGCTGCTGTGACTAAAGGACCTGACCAGAACAACTGTAAAGGAGGAAAGGTTTATTTGGGGGCACACAGTTTCAGAAATCTCAGTTCAAAGAGAGCAGACTCCATTCCTCAGGGCACAAAGTGAGGCTGAACATCATGGCTGGCAGAAGAGTGTGGCAGAGGGAAGCAGCTCGCGTCATGTTTGGGAAGCAGAGAGACTCCACCCTCCAGTACAAATATACACCCCATAGCCGCGCCCCCAATGAGCTACTTCCTCCCGCCACGCCCCATCTGCCTCCACTTACCACTCAGTGAATCCCATCAGGGATTCATTCACTGATTAGGTTAAGGATATAACCCAATCCTTAATATACCCAAACCTCCTTGCGTTGTCTCACACATGTGCTTTTGGGAACACCATATCTAAACCATAACAACCTGGGTCCCAACACTTCAGTCAAGAAAGATCTTGAGGGAGCATCCCTTCCTTTGCTTTCCACCCAAGCCCTGGTGGAGGTGCTGAGAGGCTGCCCCCAGCATGCGCCATGAGCACAGCACCTGCACCCAAGTTACCGTGCTTGGTCTTCAAGACAGTAATTTCAAACATGGATTGCTGACTCAGGGACCACTGTTCGAAGTCCTGAAATATAACCACTTTTCTTCTCCATAGCTAGTCCATGATGTAGGCTGTTATGATTCCATTCTACAGATGAGGAGCTTGGGTACAGAGGCGAATAGCTCATACAGCAGGTGGAGGGTGTGGCCCCAGAACTGCAGCTCCAGCCACATCTTGCTGTTACAGCCCTCTCTGTCACATGAGAAAACCTGAGCAGGGGCTGGGGGAGACCAGGAGTTCAGTGCAGCTGAACACTCAGGCCTTGGGTTCATACAGCGCTCTGTGTGAGGCACAGGAACTTAGCTGTCAGCATAGGATAGTCTTTAAGAGATATAGAATGAGCATAGGTCGGAGAAGGGATGAGGACAGGCCTCAGGTCACCCATGGTGGGAGACAGGGAGGACACATTAGCAAAGAAACCAAAGCAAAATCAAAAGGTTGAGTTCCCTGGAAGCCAGGTGGGGGAAATAGTATTTCCAGGAGGAGGGTGCTGTCACATGCTGCTGGAGACAAGATGGGGAGAACCAAGAGTCACCATTGATTTAGGAACCAGTTCAGCGGTGACCTTGGCAGGCCCTAATTCAGTGGAGCGATAGGACGGGAAGATTTCTTGCAGAGGGTGTAGGAGAGTGAGAAGAGAGGAAGCAGAGACTCATCGGGGTGAATCTCTGCAGGGGCTTTCTGCCAAGTGGGAGAGGGATGGTAGCTGATGGCAGTGAACATCAGAGACAGCCTGTCCTTAAAGACAGGAAAGCAACGGCATGTTTGCTTGCGGAAGGGAGTGGCCCAGAAGTAAAGAGGACAGGTGGGACAGAAGGAGAGGCGGTGCCACCTTGGGAGGGAGGGATCTGGGACCCAGTGGACAGCTCCAGGTGCTGGCAGGGTGGGGAGAGGCCCCAGGTGGCCTGCAAAGGTAGATGCAGTTGAAGGCCATGAGGAGGGGCAGCCGTGACGTCATCCGACAAGTGGTCCTCAAAGCGAGGGAGTGCTGGGAGGGGGAACGACCTGGGGTGACCTGAAGGGGGACCGGCCCAGCCTCACAGCCAGGGTCAGGAGAGCTGTGGGGGAGAGCCAGCCCTTCAGAGATCACCCGGGAGGGTCAGGCCTGCCTTAGAGCAAGAGGGTGGAGATTCCAGAGGACACACGCCAGACAACGTCCCCGCAGTCAGGTCTTATCACGTGTGGAAGACGGGAGAACCCGCGGCGGCCAGTGTGCAGGCTTCCCACGAGGTGGTCCTTCCCTCTCGCCTGTGGGCCTTCCAGCTGTCACATTTGGTCTTCCCCTCCTGACCTCAAATGCTGTCACCTTTCTAGGTCACACGGCCACCCTCCAAAACCATCCTACTTGTACAGAATGCTGAGTCTGATGGGTGAATGCTGCCTTCTCTTTGCCAGGTGCTTTCAAAGTCTCAGGAGCACCATCCCATCTCTGACCCTGACCCACGGTAACCCTCTGAGCAGGTGTCATTATTCAGGTTTGCCACTGCAGGAGGCATGGGCACAGGAGGAGAGGTGGCGGCCTTACGCGGACACCCTCTGAAACGGGCCCTGGTGGCATCTGCTATGAACCTAGAGCACTGCGTTTCAGCACTGGGGCCCGAACCCGGGGCACTGGACCACGGGCCACATCCCCAGCTCTCTTTGTTTTTTATTTGGAGAGTCTTGCTAGGTTGCTGGGACTGGCCTCGAGCCTACTGTCCCATAGCCTCGGTCTCCGGAGTGGCTGGGATTACAAGCGTGTACCATGGTGCTTGGCTTCTATTTTAAACCTGTGGCATTTTCACCTTGAGAAATCACCTCGCCGAGACCAGGAAGGTAGAAATGCGTCCACACAAACACCAGTGCGGGAACGCATACAGCGGCACCATCCTCAGTGGCAAACGTGGCTGAGTAGAGGACACTGGGGGTCCCCACGCAGTGGAGAATTGCTTGGCACTAAAAGGAATGACATTCTGATTCGCGGTACAGTGCGGATGAATTTTGAAAGCTGTGCTGTGAAAGGGGCCAGTCACAGGGCCACCTGTTCCATGACCCCATTCACACGTCTTCCGCCAATGGCTTTGTTCTCAGCCTTGCCGTGGAGTGGAAGTGACGGGCGTCCAGCATGACCTGTCCTTCTGGTTTTGAATTTGAGCCTTTCCCAGGCTGGTGATGCGAGGTTCAGACCTCTCAAGGCTGCTGGGCAGCACCTAGAGGGGAGCTCCGGTCAGCCCTGCCACCGGGAGGGGACGGTTGACCCTCTCTAGAGTGCCCTGCTACTGAGCTAGGGAGGGTGGTAGGTGAGGGGTTTTGGATGCACTTTCTGCTCAGCACATGCAGTTTATCGGGGTTATTTTTAGGACGCAACCCCCTCGCAAGTCGAAGAGCAGCTGTCCGTGAATGTGGAGAAAAGGCAGATAGACGTGAGATTTGGGTTGCCAGGGGCGGGGAGGAATGCGGCCTAGGGAGCAAGGTTGCTTTTGGGGTGATGGACATGCCCTGGAGTCAGAGGGTGTGGTGGTTGCACAACACTGAGCAGATGGAAACCCCTGAACTGCGCACTTGAGCAGGTGCTCGATGGCATGTGATGACGTTTCAGCGATGCCCTGCCCAAAGTCATCTTGCCATGATCCCAAGCCACATTCCCTTCCTGGAGCCTGCAGCACAATGAGGTCCACGCTGGGTCCTGGAAGCTCCACAGGCTGGTGTGGCTGAGGCACGATGGCCGGGCCCCTGGCAGTCCAGTGAGTGACAGGGTGGCCAGCCAATGCCATGTGGAGAAGCATAGACAGGGATGTAGTCTGGGCAGGAAGACAGAAGCCAGAATCAACCCTGGAGAACAGGGCTTGGCCGAGGAGACGGAGCCCTCTCTCAGAGCTGAGGAAACAGGCGCAGGGCTTGTGCCCACAGACCCTGGGCATCGTCCATCAACCACACCCTTCTCCTGACCCCTCCAGACAAGGGGCCCTCGAAAGGCAGCAGGCAAGGAAGAAAGTCTGAAGCCCAATGGCAGAACCTGGAAGGCTTCAGCCACCAGACTGCCATTGGCCAGAAGTTCCATGAGGGCCAGCCCTGCAGTGGCCTAGGGGCCTCCTGCACCTCCACCAGAGGAAGCCCCTGCAGCTGGGCTCTGGGCTGGCCTGCCCCCAGCAACTGCAGCCGTGGGTCCCCAGGGAAGCAGCAGTCCCCTTAGCCCTTCACGCTGCCCTCCTGCACCCCATGCAGGCAGCCTCCTGGCGTAGCGGCGCCCTTACTGCATGGGGTGAGTTAAATGTTGTGGAGTTGATAAGACACCTTTTATTTATCTTGCACTATCTGTCCCACCCCATGTTTAAGAATTCAGGTAGGACCAGAGGCCACCTTCTGCTTATTCTGATATTCTGCATTCTAGAATATGAGGTCTTATCTGGCTCCCACCATGGTAATTTTTAAATATTTAATGTTCTTTATTGGTACTGTCAATGGGATTTCATTTTTCATTTCCCTCTCCGCATTGAGATTGCATGGGTTTTGTCTAAGTCTTTCAGCTCTGCAGTGCTAATTGACTCTGTTACTGAATTCCTTGAATTTTCAGTTGTGCCCTTTACAAGTGGTGTGTTAAAAATCTTTTGAAGCTCTGTTCTTTAATTATTCCTCAAATTTGAGGTGCATCTCCAGCATTTCTCTGGAGAAGCTCTCCTTGGTCCCTGGTTCTAGCACTGTGGTCACCCCTGTCTGCTCCTGGGTCTGTGGAGGGGAGTTTCTCACTCAGGCGTGGGCTGCGAGTTGAATTTCATTGAGCATTTGTGGGAATAAGCCCCAGGTCTCACTGTTCTGCTGAGGGGCTGGGGCTCCCAGCGCGCACTGAGGACACCTGGGCTCTTGGCCTTGGCTAGAGGAGTGAGGCCTTCCGTGTGGCGCTGTGTTCTGTCTGCTGAGAGCTGAGTTCAGGTGGAATCAGCCTGTACTTTTCCTTGTGCTGTCCTGCCAGGTTGAGGTGCTTGAACAGGTGTAGCCTTGCCTTTGTGGTCACTGTTCTTTTGAGGACAGTTTTTGCTGTTGGCCAGTGACATGATTATTAACCACGGATTATGCGAGGAGTGAAATGCCCTGCCCTAGTAGGATCCTAACTTCCCGTAATAACGGTCCCTTCTGTAATAAAGTCATCTTGCAGAATGCCCTTCACTCACAGTGTCTTTTAAACATGACTGAGTTTTGAGAAGCTCGAGCACCCTCGGCTGCGTTCCAAGGGCCGAATTCAGTGTCCTAACGGGGGAGCTGGGGTTGGAGGAGGATTTTGTTGCTTCGAATCTCTCTGTCTTTGTCCTCCTACAGTGGCCACCACACCTGTACCCATGTCTTGTCACCCTTAGTTGCTTTCTTCCTGATGAGCAGAAAGTAGAAAGTTTAGTGGCCAGAGCATGGTCTCTGGAGCCAACTGCCGAGGTACAGAGCCTGCGTTCAGATTTGTGATTTGGGGCAATAAATCCTCTGGCCTCCTGGGGCATAATTGTACCTGCCCGACAGGGACACTGGAAGGATAACCTGAGTTAGCATGTGTAAAGCCCTCAGAACAGAGGCTCACAGCATAAAGACTGAAGCCACCATCAGTGTCACCTGAACCTTGAAACACTCTCACATCAAGGTGCACTTAGACTTTTGGCCAAGAAGATGAAAAACCCACTTGTGGTCACTGCTTCAATAAGCGATTCCTGCAATTTCTTGCTTGCGGGGAAGTCTGGAGCGCTTTGGAGGAAGGGCGGGTGGCAGGTCCGGGCAGTGCTCAGGGATGATGGTGGGCCGAGGGCTGGGGCTGGGGCGGCTGGACTGTAAGTTTATCTGCATTCCTCCTGCGTTGCCTCAAGGGTCAATAAAGGATGGACAAGGCTGTGAGCTCAGGGTGGCAAGAGGAACATTTGAGCGTGTGACGAGAGCTATCAGGGAGGGAGGGACAGCTCATGGAGTGAGAGTCAGTGGAGGCAGGGCAGCAGGCAGGCCTGGGCCCCCTGGCCTCCCCAGCAGCTCCTCAGGAAGCGGGGAGCCCTGGTCTTCCTGAGGGGGCTGAGAATAGAGGGGTGGTCGTAGGTTCACCCTGGGGCATTCACGTGGCCCTTAGCACAGCCCAGGGAGCAGGTGGCTCACGCTGTGGAAGGCAGTCCGGAGGCCAGGCACAGGGCACCCGGATGGGCAGGCAGGAGGATCAAGTGCCCTTGGCCCCCTTGGTCCATCCTCAGCCAGGGAGGGACCACCCTCTCCCCTAAGCACAGGGAGCAACTCATAGACAGCCATTCCCCTCATCCCAAGGAAACCAGTGACAGGCCTGTCACCCTGTCACCATGGGGAGGCCCCTTCCCACACCCTGTGGACCTCCAACTCTTGGATATAAAAGAGTCAGAACCCATCTAAAGCTGGGCCCTCATTTATCTCTACCATGACCGGACGATAGGTCAGGGTGCCACAGGTCAAGCAGACACCTTAAGGTCTGGTAAAGCGGCCAGAGACGAGGCCATGGACAGAGTCAAGGGAGACCAGCAGGGCGGTGTCCTTTGCCAGGTCTGGCAACAGCTGGAGGGAGGCACCCGCCCTCTGCTACCTACCAGAGCGATAGTGGGACTGCACACGCCTCACCAACTTCTCCCACTAGTCAACCCCAGCATGAGGCAAGGGAGCCTGGCGTGCAGGCCGCGAGGCTCAGCCCCAGGCCACGGCTGCACCTGGCTGTGGCCCTCCCTTATGGTCCTGAAGCTCATGGTTGTTGTCTTTAGCTCGAGTTCATTCACCCATTTTTCACTTCCATGTGACATACACAGCAACTGGTGAATATGCCACAATTCCTTCATCTGCCCTTTTACTGACAGACATGGGGTTGTGTCTACATTTTTACTGTTACACCTTTTCTATTCAACATAGTTCTTGAAACTCTAGCCAGAGCAATCAGGCAGGAAAAAGAAATGAAAGGGATACAGATAGGAAAAGAAGTTAAATTACGTGTCTGCTGATGACATGATGCTGTATGTAGAAGACCCAAACACTCCACCAGAAACTTCTAGAGCTGATAAACTCATCAAAGCAGTAGGATACAAAATCAACATACAAAAGTCAATAACTTTCTTATACTCCAGTAATAAATCTGCTGGGAAAGAAATCAGGAAAACTATTCTGTTCACAGTGATCTCAAAAAAATAAAATAGTTGGGAATAAATCAAACCAAGGAGGTAAAAGACCTCTATAATGAAAGTCAGAGAACCCCAAAGAAAAGAAAGTAAAGAAGACCTTAGAAGATGGAAGGACTTCTCATGCTTGTAGATAGGCAGAATTGTCAAAATGGACATGTTATCAAAAGCAATATAATCAATGTAATGCCCATCAAAATACCAATGACATTCATAGAACTAGAAAAAGCAGTCCTAAAATTTGGAAGAATAAAAGACTCAGTATTGCCAAAGCAGTATTGAGCAAGAGTAGTAATGCTGAAGGCCTCACAATACCTGATCTCGTGTACGAAAACCAACTCGAGGTGGATCAAAGACCTGGGAATTAGACCAGAAACTTTGCAACTTCTGGAAGAACACATACGGTCAGCACTCCAACATCTTGACTCAGGCACTGACTTCCTTAACAAGATCCCTGAAGCAAAAGAAATGGGAACAAGAATCAGCGAGTGGCATGGCGTCAGTTTAAAAGGCTTCTGCACAGCAAGCAAAAGAGGAGCATGAAGAGAGAGCCTACTGAATGAGAAAGTCTTCACCAGCTATTCCCCTGGTAGGATTAATATCCAGAAGATATAAGAACGCAAAAAACTTAACACCCCAAAAGGACAATCCTGCCAATAAGTGGGCAAAAGAACTGAACAGACATTTCTTCAAAGGAAGGAAAACAAGCGGCCAACAAATATGTGAAAGAAATGTTTGACATCCTTAACAATCAGGGGAATGCAAATCAAAATGACCTTGAGTTTTCATCCTCTGTCAGAGTGCCAGTCACCGAGAATACAAATAACAAATGCTGGCGAGGATGTGGGGAAAGATACACTCATACACTGTTGGTGGAATTATGAATCAGTACAACCACTGGGAAAGCAGAATGGAGATTCCTCAAAGACTAGGAATGGGACCCACCATGGCCCAGCTATCCCACTCCTGGGTATTTATTCAAAAGAAGTAAAATCAGCACACTGTAGTGATACTGCCACATCAGTGTTTATAGCAGCACAACTCAAAATAGCCAATACAGCCCAGGTGCCCATCAATAGATGAATGGATAAAGAAAATGTGGTATGGATACACAATGAAGTTTTACTCAGCCATGAAGAAGAATGGGATTATGGCGTCTGCTGGTGAATGGATGGAACTGGAGTACATCATGCTAGGTGAAATAAGCCTGGAAAGACACGGTTGGATATTTTCTCTCATGTACAGAAGCTAGAGCAAAATAAGGTGGGGAGGGAGAGCACACCATGAAAATAGAAGGGAGATGAGTGGAGCAGAGGAAGGGGAGGGAGGAGGGACCGAAAAGGGAGGGTCTGCAGAATGAAATTGACCAAGTTGTGCTGCGTTCTTATATGAATATACAGTGGATTGTACACTTATGCATATCTATAAAGCACTGATTAATACAATAATAAATACAGAGAAGAAAGACCAGGAGAGGAAGGAGAACAGGAGAGGGAGGAGAGGAGGGAAATGGAAGTATCAGGGTTTGAAATAGAGCAAATTAAATTCCATGTGTGTGTGACTATGTCAAAATGAACCCGCTATTACGTGTAACTATAGTGCACTAATAAAAACATTTAAAATACTACTCTAATTATCCTCCATGCATGTTTACAAGTTTCTCTGCGATACGGTTGTGTATTCATAGAGTCTGCACATGTTTAACTTTACAAAACAGTGTTGAAGCACTTTCCAGAACGGTTGCTCCAGTTTATACTACATCAGCCATGTATATGAGTCAATCAGCTAACTATTCTAGATCTCAAGTATTTTATCATTTAAATGTGTATAACAATACTGGCTTCACAGTTTTAATAATACTGTCTTCACAGCCTTTTAAATTTCTTATTTGATAATAATAGCAGTGGTCAGATCCAAAACAACACACGTACATCCAAACAGGACATTATTTTCTAAAGATCCTGCAGCCACCAAGTATTGTGAGCTCACGCCTGATCACGTGTTATATTTTGTTATACCAGATGGCAATATGTATGCCTGACAAAATAATTTTTATCTGCTCAATTGTCCAAACCCTATGTCTTCCCTCAGAATGTATAATAAAATGTGGCACCAGACCCAAGAAGCCCTCAATTCTTTGCTCGATAAAGAGTCTCAGAAATTGGTGGAGCAAGAGAAGAATCAGATCTACATCTTCCAGATGTTAGCCACCTTCTTCATAAAGTACGTGCAGATCTTCAGAAACCTGGAGAACATCTATGACCAGATCGTCCACCCACAGAAGCGATTACTGATCCGGAAGATCCTGGATGGGGTGATGGGTCGCATCCTGGAGCTGAAGAATGAAATGGTCGAACTGGAATTAACCGAGTTCCATTATTTTGATGATATTTTGCAGGACCTGAAGTTGGCCCCTGTAAGTATGCTGTTGGCTTCTTTCTTATTAGTTTCTTTTCATTGTTAATATGTATGTGGGTCTGTACCAATATTCTGCAGACTCTATGGACACATTTGCTTAGATTTGTTTGGTGTACTCACAACCTAAATGTTTCCATCACACTGTCCCAGCTAGGGCTCAGTCCCCTTCCTTCTTGAGGTAGGTAGGTGTTTGCATGGTCCTCTGTTGTTAGGAGCTGGGGTGCTGACCCAGGACTGTGGGAGTAGAGTGGGCCCACCTGCCATAAAACCCAGTAACACAAATGTTCCCCATTTCCCTGAGTGTGTCCCGCTTTCTGTGTCCATGGAAAGTTCCTCTGGCCTTTGTTCCCCCCTCGTGTCCTCCTGGGTGGGTGCTGCTGGTTGTTAGTCCTTTATTTCCAGGTGGATGCATCTCCTGCTTTGCTTTGGGCAGGTGGTGGACCAGAGGTTCAGGGCTGTGAGTCTGCAGTCTTGATACCAGTGTGGGTTCTCTTCCCCTTCCTCCTGGAGTCCTCCCTGCTGGCACTTCTAACCCCACACCCTCCTCTGGGCATTTAGCCCCTGCCACTGTCCCTCTGACCTTTGCTGCTAGACCCCCACCCAGGACTTCTGGTGCTCTGTCAGGCTGGGTCTGCAGGGGTCATTGGACATCCCACCACTTAGGGACTATTTGCCCTATGAGCTTACCCTTCATTTTGAAAGGAATGATCCCCAACATAAAATCAAAAGGAGAAAAGGTTTAATTTTCACATTGGGGTTTAGAGTTTCTTCACTTTGGAAGTATTTTGACTTTCCCGAAGTGTCATGCTTCTTTCTGGGATGTACCCCTTAGAATTGTTGGTCAATTTTATCAACATGGATTAAAGAAACTATTGAAATGAATGAATGAAAATGTTCAAGAGCATTCTAAAATGTGTATGACCATAGCATTCATTTATAAGAGCACAGATTAAACCACCATATTTAGCCAGGTGGGTTAACTCACTAGGTAAAATGTGAATGACCTAGGTAAATGTGAAACAACTAGTTATCCAACCATATTCTCAAGTCTAATTAGTAAAATGACATTAAATTTATAAATCCAACTTCAGAAATATTAAATGCAGCTGGATTTAGCTGGGAGCTGCTTCCGTTTCTCCCCTTGTCCACAGCCAGCAGGCCCCTCTCCTTTGTGTGGTCATCTCCTAAAGGCCAGGAGTGGCTGCTGTCATAACAGAAGCCACTGAGCACGAGGAACGTCACACAGGGGCAGACAGCAGCAGGAAGCCTTCTCTCCCTGGAGGCAGGGACTGAGCCGGGGGATGCCATAGAAGTTCACGCAGCCAGGGGTTCGCCCAGCAGCAGTGGCACGGCCAGGACCAGGAGCCAACTTGTGTGCATGTCAGGCTGCAGGCCACCTGGCACCCTCTGCATGTGGCCTGTGTGGCTGTCACTCACACTGACCACAACTCTGTTGGCCAGCACCCAGCTGCTTGTACAGTAGGGCCCTGGGCCCTGTTCGCAGGTGATCCCTCCACTGACAGCCTCTGGGGGGCTGTGCCAGTCAGGGCCTCCCTCAGAGGTTCTGAAACCAGCACAGAGAGAGCCAGACCAGTTTCCATCTCAGGGTATGAACTGTAGTTCCCCAGATATGTAAGGGGTAGAGCCTCGGTCAAGCAGAGGCTCTGAGGAATGGGGGAAGATGCTCTTGGCAAGAAAGAGGGAGAGAAAGCAAGAGAGGAGAAACCAGAGACACCAAGAGAAACAGAGGGAATCAGCAGACCCTAAATCTATTCATCCCTGTTCCACGGGGTCCTCAAAGTCTGTCCAGAAGTGCCCCCTTTGGGCCAAACTATCCCGAGGACTGTTTCTAAACCTTCCCTACTAGGTCCTCCTAATGCAGAGAAGCGTGTGAGAGAGCGGGCTCCCAGGCTTCTGCACTGGAGTGCGCTGGATTCACTCCATAGAGGGCGGGAGGCCCGGAGTCTGTGCACACAGGTGTCAGGGTGGACACCCAGCCCCTCTGTCCTCGCTCCCTGCTCCATTGCTCTGTCAGACCCTAACTGCCAGATCCTAACCATGATTTTGTGGTCCAGAATGGAGCGGATGGAGTCAAGTCAGTAAAATTTGGCCTTAGAATTTGGAACAGTACATTGAACAGTTATTTATTAATAAATAACTTTACAACATGAGATACAAGTGCGGTCATTCCTCTCTGACTGCACACACTCATCCCCTGGACACGCAGCTCACTCCCAGGTCACCTCCCTAACCCCATTAGCCTAAAAAAGCTTGGTGTTCAAAAGCTGTTGCCACCTTCCAGAAGTCCAAGGATACTGTTCTTCCTAGTTCTAAAAATGATACCCCTTTATGCTTTAAAGCTTGTTTAGGAGAATGCCTGTCCAGAATTTTCTGGGTGAGGGGAGTCACAGCCTGAATTGGGGAAGAGGGGAAACTAACCCCAAAGACCTTGGTTTGCCCAGTCAGCTGGTCTACCAGGAAGCAGGCAGGCAGGATGGACAGAGTCTGGGATCATCTTCTCACTGGGCCAAGGGCCTGAGTCCTTGAATAGCACTTCTGTATTCCTGATCATTGAACTTAGACTCATAAATATTGAATTGGCCTCCACTAGTTTGAAATATTTGGTAGTATTCTTCACACAAGTGAAGATACTTTCCATGTCAAACACAAGTTTCCTAATAAAGCAAATTAATTTTGCAACTAATTTTCAAATAAGGAATTTAAGTAAAACCAAATTATTAGTAAAGATTACAGTTCTCTGCCTACGAATGTCCAGTAGTGCTCATGATAATTTGTTAGGTTTAGTTCAAAGATCTGTATACCCTGCCTGGTTTGAATAATTATTTTAGAGACTGAGAGAACATTATGTTTCTTTAAAGAAATTCCTGAAGTACTTCTGAGCTCATCGAAGCCTTGTTGATGTGAATTCCCGAGGTTGTAGTCAGCATCGCCCTTCTGTTTGTATCTCCTTGGGATAATGGCTTCTCTGAGCTCCGCTGCCTCTTGGCCTCCTGCGCGAGATGGGCAGGGCCCCAGCTCCTTTCTGTGCTCCTCCTTACTGCTGATTTTCAGGAACCCTGAGTCCTGGAACCATGGCTAAAATGCTTTTCTGCTTCCCTTTTCCCTCCTCCAGCAACAGTTGGATATTCCCATACCCAAGTATTTTTTGAAGGAGAAAATGGAAGTAATAAAAGAAAGACAGAAAATCCTTGCTCAGATATTAGCTGACAGTGGATTGGATGCAACTGGCATGGTTTGTATCATTTTAACACGTTTTTTCAGTAATCTGTATAACTTCTGTCTCTTTCTTCTGCTCCCTATTGTGTGAGAAACAATTAGCTTGTTCGATTTGAGGTGTTACCCCTCTCCCTTCATTATGCACAGCACAGAAGAAGTGGTGTAACTTTTGGATGTACTTTTGGTGACATGTAATCATTATTTTCCAAGGGCTTAGAAATAGAGATCAAAATGTGATGCTTCATTGGCTAAATTGTGATCTCTCAGACTAAGTGGATTATCATCTCAGGTTAACAGGCCTTCTCAAGTCCACCTAGCTCAAGTCAGAAGCTAAATGCCATTCATATAAAGTGACTCAGTGCCAACATGACTTACTGGGAACTTGAAAACTCTGGTGCTTTCTCAAATGCTCGTTGACCTTTGTTAACTCCAAATTGAGTGACACTTGAATCTCCTGGAATGGAGGATCTGTGGGGAAGAGAAAGGACATCTTTAAAGATCCCCCAGAGAGCCCAGAGCAGGGTCCAGACAGCTCTCAGCCCCACGCCTCCGCCTTCCACTTCCACAGCTGAAGACCTGACTCCGGTCCCCTTCTCTGGATTCCTACAATTATCCCTCCATACAGCCTTCCCTGGGGGCAGGTGTGGTCCTTTTCTGCTGGTCCTTCCCACATGGCCCTGCCTGTCCACCTCCTGGAATGTCTACTAATGCATGTCATTGACTCTTGCTGACTGTGAAGTTAGTGCCCCGATCCCCTGGCTGATCCTTCTGGCCCGTGCAGCAGGACAGTAGTTGACCATCCAAACTGGGGCACCTCAAGTGAAAGGGCACTGCAGGTGACACGGAGATGGTGGGTGAAGACCAGGGTGCAACAGCAAGAGCGGCACGTGGGATCCTCCTGTAGATGGGTCCCACTGGGCGTCATACCCTGGCATGGTGCCTAGGAAGATCCAGGTGTCTTCCAGGGATGGCAGGGGCCGAGGTGCTGCCGGGGGCAGGTGACGCGTAGCTGAATTTTCCCACTTAGCTGCATGCGGGCTTGCTCTTTCCCTGACGCGTTCCAGTCAAAACAGCTCCCATTCTGCAGCGCCCAACTTGATACAGCATCCTTGCACAAACCTTCCCTGACCCCCAACCCCAGATGATGGTGAGTTCCGTGTCCCTGCCTGGACTACTGGCCCCTCTTCTACACTGTGAATTCCTTGAGGTCAGTTCCAAGGCCAGCTTGCGTGGGGGTCCTGCAGCCTTCTTTCCAGCCTGGGCTCCTGTGTCTGCGCTTTCTGTCTGTGCACCTGCCCGAGCGAAGCACTGGGACATCATCTGTTCCCCCAGAGCAACACTGTGCCCCAGGTAGCCATCAGCAGTGCAGAATTGATCCGAGGTTTTCTCAGGGAAGTGGAGAGGGCGATGGATCTCATTGTGCACGCAGACGACGGCAGGCCCTAGACATTCCTCTTTGCTGTCTGTCCTGCCCAGTGTCCCTCTTGGATTGTGCCAGGTGGGCACTGGGGAGGTTCCTCTCCCTTCCCTCGCTCAGCACCCCTCCACGGCAGCCCCTCACCTCCGCTGGGCAGGGCTCGCCTCCAGCCTGGCCTCAGTTCAGCATACCTGGGCTCAGCACAACACAAGGCTCCCCCGACTTTCACACGCCCTTCGCTGTCCCTCGAGCCCCAGGCTCACCCTTAGCAGCTTGTTTCTTCAAGGTATCCGCAGGGCACACCAGAGGAGAACGCTGGGAAATGACGGTCACTGTCTGTCTTCCGTGGACGTCAGGCAGACTGCGCAACGTCCCTTGAACAGGGCTCTTCAGTAATGG
This sequence comes from Sciurus carolinensis, assembly GCF_902686445.1. Taxonomy (NCBI): domain Eukaryota; kingdom Metazoa; phylum Chordata; class Mammalia; order Rodentia; family Sciuridae; genus Sciurus; species Sciurus carolinensis. The sequence goes on along the minus strand of NC_062215.1, from coordinate 179,290,239 downwards.
CTGAGGGTGTCGGAGTGACAGCTGGGAACCCGAGGGGATACGCAGGGCCCTTCCACTCTCCAGGCGTCCTCCCCACCCGATTAACACCACAGTGATGCTGGGCTTCCTCTAACACGCAGAGCGCGCTGTTGGAGATGTGTGCTTGCTGCACGGGCCGAGCAGCAGAAGCTCACGTAGAACACGCGGGTGAACGGGCACCCCGTAGGCAACCGAGGGGCACCTTGAGGGGGCCGCAGATGGCTCAGTGAAGGAGGGTCAGACCCTGCTGCAGGCAGCTTCACACTTACTGCCTCTCTCAGCCTCAGCTTTCGTACCAGTCAAGTGGCCACAGAAGCGCCTGCCTTTGGCCTTGCTTTAGTGAATCTGAAGAGCTACATGGGAAAAGCATCTGGCACCTGAAGGCTCCCTGTCCTTCCTGCTCTTCCCTGCACCCTCCTCGTCCCTTGTAACTCCAGGTGATAAATGGAGCAGCCCACTCCTGAGACCCTGATGTCCCGCGTCACTGCCCTGGAGGCCTGGAAGCAGACCCCACCTGTGCCTGCTGTGGTTCTGCCCTCACCCTCTCATGGACACCCCACCACAGCAAGGCCACCTGCACAGCCTCTCCCTTGCTCCCGGACAGCAGTGGGCCCTCACCCCCCAGCCCTCTCCGAGCTCACAGGAGCCTGTGGGTGCCCCAGGCGCTTGCTTTTGTCCCTCTTCCCCCAAAATGTCATGGCCACTTGCCTGACTTTGTCACCACATACCCCACCTGAGATTCTCACAACCCTTGTGAATTCTAATGACACTTGTCACCACATTTGGATGTTTTAAATGCAAATTTATGAGTCCTGGAAGACATTTCATATGTAAAATTAAATGCTCCTGAAATAATTTAGCTTTGGCCATGTTCACTGGATCAGTCCGTAATTGATTTTAAACCAGCATTTTTATCTGACATGTATTTTTAAAATTCTCATATTAGTGATGTGGGCTTTTTTGGTTATGAATGGGTTCTTTTTATTTTTCTGCATGTTTCTTTGGCATTTTTCAAATACAGTAGTCATCACTTATCCAAGACCCCAAGTGAGTGCCAGAACCATGGCCAGTAACAATCCTACATATACTGTTTTTTTCCAATACATATATTCCTATCACGAATTTTAATTTACAAGTTAGGTAATGTCTGTTTCTACTTGAAGTTAATGACGTATTGGTGGTGGTTTCGAGCATTTCTGAGTCCCTTCGGTTTCTAGTGTGACTCGTCGCCAACTTAAACTGTTGTGGCTTGAGTTACTATTTTGTTTGGAAGGCTAGCGGAAATCTGCGATCCTTGAACTTGGGATCACAACATGAGCATGGCCGAGTATCCCCGTAGGCCTGATTCACTGGCAGGCAGATAGTGCTGGGCAGCCTCCAGTGAGCAGGGTGTGTCGGAAGGAAGCAGTCTCGTTTGGACACATCTAAATGTTTAATTATTCTGTTTTTGTTTTGTTTTGTTTTGTTTTAGAAATCCACAGTAAAGAGCATGCCCTTGGAACGGGCTGTTAAACTAATCCAGATTGCTGAGCGGGCACGGCAGGGTCGCCTGAGAGCCCTGTTCATGAAGCAAATCTACCTGCAGGAGTACAGAGCCAAGCAGGCGAGGCTGCTGGGAGAGAAGGTGGCAGATGCAGGGGCCGCCGCACTCCGCATCCAGAAGGTACGCACACAGGGTCCAGCAGCTGGGCAGGGAGCGTCCCACACAGGTGGAGAGACGCTCCAGGTTGAGGGGTGGGTGCTGAAAGTCAGAGTGCCCAGTCCTGCCTTCGGTAGAGCTGGATTTCATTAATACTTTCCAGAAGGATTCATTAGTGGTTTCCCTGGGGAAACTTAACTAAACTCGGTCATATTTTAATTTTTTTATTCTAAGTAAGTATTAAACACAGGGTATTTATTCACATGTATTTAGAAAAAAAAACACTGCTCATGATTGTTGGAAAAATGTTGCTAAAATTCAGTGAGGATATAAATCCTTAATGGATATTTTAAAGTACATTCATGCATAGACATAATCACAGAAGGGAGGGGAAAGATCAAGACTCGCAGCTTGCAGGAGAGCATGCCTCTCTAAAGTCAGAACAGTGGCATGCCTGCCAGGAGTGGCCCTGGGCACTGACAGAGGAGCGCCACTGATTTGTACCCACCCGAGCCAGAAACAGTCCTGGGGAGCTTCTGTGCTGTGTCTCCCCGCGTTCCTTTGGAATTTTTCTTCTGAAACCCTGAAGCACCACCCTTAGATCTAGCCTCACTCTCCTGCCATCTAGAAGTTTCTCTTGAAGAAACCTAGGTAGAGGAACTTCACAAAGGAGAGCAATAGTTCATTTCTGTGATCTGATATTTTCTTCTTTAAAAAATTTTTGCCTTCAATCACACGGGAAAAAGTAGTGCATTAACACACCCATGTGCTACCTGGGGTTTATGACCATCAGGACCTTTGGAATGTGCCCTTACATGGGAGAAGGAGCATGATAGTGTCCCCTCTGCTCAGGTGTTAACCAAGCAACCGTGCGTCTGCCCTCAGGTTTGGCGAGGTTTCCATCAGTCCAAGAGGACCGAGAAGGAGAGAGAAGAGGAGATGATATTCCTGGGTATGGTGAGTGTCCTTGCAGACAGGACCTGGTTTCTGAGCCAGCACACTCCGGAAGACGGAGTCTTCCCTGACTTTTTGAGGGAAGAAGGGAAAGCAAACTAGTGACTTGAGAGAACAGAGGCACCTTCGTGTACAGAGCCCCCTGCCCCCTGGGGCCTGGAGAGGTCAGGGTTGTATCCTTCTGGTGGTTCTGTGTAGGTGCCGGTGCTCCAAGCGTGGCCTCAGGCCACATGCGGTCCCTGCTGGCCCTCCTGTCTGATGCCAGCAGTGGCAGTCGATTGCTTTACCAGTGTGGGAATGTGGTCTTCCGTGTGCCACTCTCTTTGTGTTTAGTGTCATGACTTGATGTGCATCCCTTCCCTCACTTCTAGAGATCAGTCAAGTTGTCACCAGCACAGCCAGTGTGACCAGCCCTTTGCTGTGTGAGTGACCATAAACACAACCATTTAAGCCATATTTTAGTGGGATTTTCTCATCTGAATATTAAATTTTATTTTCTGGGAGTTTAGACTTAAATTTAAAGATCTAGCCAGTAGCATTAAGCATGGACAAAATCTGTCACCCCAGTGGCGGGGGGATGGGGGGGGGTCTTCCAGGAACTGCTATGTGATTTTCATCAATTTCATGACAGCACTCTCTAAGTGACAGCTGACCCAGCGAGTCTGTTAGTGGGGCATAGTCCACCTTCCTGCGGCCCTGTTCCTGGCCTGCCCACTGGCGCTCTGGCCCCCTGCCTGGCCTCTGGTCAGCACTGGGGTATTCTGTTGGAGGAAGGAATCAGGTCCATGGTCCAACAACATGGAAGCACCCACTTTCCTGGTGAAGGACGCAGTGTCCTTGTGTTTACAGAGTCTCAAATCAAGAGACCAAGCTTCCTGTTCAACAAACACAGGAAATCACACCAGAGTAGCATGCAGGAGCCGCCAGATACCTCAACTGAATCACCTAGGTTCTTGAGCTCCCTTCCATCTTGGCACTTACTTTTAGAGAGGGGGTGCCCGGGCTGCAGTCCATTCCCTGGTTTTCATTTGTTTGGGGCTGCTGCCAGAATCCAGTGGTCAGCACCTACTGCCCGTCTTTGGAGACTCTTGTGGTTTAGGAATTCACTGGGTGGAATATCATTCAGCTGTGGGAAGGAAGGAAGTTCGTCACACACGTGGCAGCATGGCGAACCTTGAGGACATTGTGCCCAGCAAAATAAGCCAGTTACACAAAGGCGCATGCTCCGTTCTTGCAGTTCCCGAGGCGTCTGGGTGGACACAGACCCCGGAACAGCACGGGGTGGTGGCTGCGGGGCCTAGGGGAGTGGGCATAGCAAGTCTCTGTGTGCAGGTAGGTCCTCAAGCCCGGTGAACTAGTTAACCCCACTTAACCACCTACCCACACTAGAGCAAGGTCAAGATAGATTTTAAGTTATATGGGTATTTTTTTTTTGCCACAATTAAAAGGTTTTTAAATTTCCACTGGGCCACTAAAATGTACTGAAATGAGTCTATTTGGATCTCAGCTACTTGCAAACTAAAAATTAAATGAGTTGCTCCTCTAGTCCGTTGTTGAATCTAAGATGTCTTCAGTTGTAAGATGCATCATTATTTTCAGTGGCCACTAAGAAAATAAGTGCTTCTAAATAAACCAAAGCACACCCTTGATGGTAAGGTGCATCCATCCCTAATTCAGAAACATTAAGTGGTGAAAATGTCCATCTTAAAACTGGTGAAACAGGGTGAGTTGCATCTGTCATATTAGCCAAAATAAGAAGGCTTGCAAATGATAATTGTGAACAAAGCGTGATGAGCTCCCTTGACTGAGCCTTTCTGGAAGCCAGTCAGCAGGTGCAGCTAGATCCTTAGGATACTTACGTCCTTCACCCTCGACTCCTGTTTCCAACCTGACATCATCAGAAACAGAGATCCATGTGCAGAATAGTTCTCTGCAGTATCCTTTCTATTACTGAAAAATTGGAAATGGCCAATTCTATTGTTCTAGAGTGGGCAGGTAGCTGAATCGTGGTGGCCTTACGTAAGATGGTTTCATGCCAGCATTAAGAAATACATTTCTGACTAAAGTTTGATGATGCAAAAATGTTCAAGGTGAAAATCCAGGGTTTAGAACTCGAGCGCGACTCCAGCTAAGGCAGCACACACAGCTACGCACGTGGGGAGGAAAGGAAATTGCCCAGTGAATAGGGCTCTTGTCAGCGGGTGACGCCGGAAGATGATGGTATTTTCTAAGCTGGTCAAACTTTACTTTATGAACTAGAAAACACACCTCTTAAAGTAAGCAGGTGGCAGTCAGCGTCAAGGTCTCTGGATTGGTTGGCGGGCCTGGCAGGTGGGTGGGTAAGGAGGTGGCAGGGTGAGTCTGCGGGAAACAGGGAAGCAGGGCGTGGATATGGGACATAAAGGTAAGCATGGTAGTTATGTCCAGTTCTCTACTTAAAAAATTAAATCAGCAGTCAAAATATTTGGTGTAAAGTACTCCGATTGAACAAGAAATTGTACCTCAGCTGCAGTTTTGACTCGGCGACTTCTGTTTAAGTCGCCTTTCCTTCTCCTTGAACTCAGTCTACAGTTTACCACTGTGTGCACATGCCAGAAACCTAGGCAATGGCCAGACACGATCCTTTCATCCTCGAGTCTCAGTAGTTCACACTGATAGCGTACAGACGTAAAATCACATGCCGTTTGGTGTTTCAGCTTTGTCTCGTTGCTTACACGTGCTCTGCTGGAATGAAAGGTGCTTGCCTGTTTCTGAACACAAGAAGGGCTTGTCTGCATTTCCATGGGGCTTTCCTCAGCGAGCTTCCTCCTATGATAGCACGTGTTCTCGTGAAACCTTACACCAGTGAGAAATGTATGGATCCAATCCTTAAGGAATGTTATCTGCTGTTCACTGGCTGTTGACCGTAAAAAATCCATTACCCCGAATCCAAGATGTGTTTTAGTTGACGCATCTTCCACTCTATCACTGCTGAGGAGATTGCCTACTCCTCTTTAAACCTCATTTCTCCCTCGGTTCCTGTTGTTCCATTATGCCAGCGTGAAGGCCATTGACTTACCAGGTCAGAACTGCATCCGTGTCTCTAAGAGACCCTGGCCTGCTCTCAGGAATGACTGTTTAGTAACAGGACAAGATTCCGAGCAGAAGACGCCATTGCACCTCAACTCCTGACCACACGTTTCCTTTGTCACTTCTCATAAATGGGTTTTTTTAATGTGGCCATTTTAAATATTCATATTCTAAAATCTACAAAGGAAGATGAACAGCGCTCTAAACTCCCATGTGCGGTCCTTGTGATTGGCAGAGCCACTAGAGTGGACTGAGTGGAAGGAACCTAATGAATCCCAGAGGCCCTGGAGCCCTGTGTTTTGTCACCCTAAAGCCACTGACATCTGCACTGTAATAAGGAACCCTGGGGGACACGTCCTGAAGAGGAAGCCCTGGCTCTGCACCCTCGTCTGACTCCTGGAAGTGCCATGAAACCCTGCTCACCTTCAGGTTCGGACCTGAGACGAGCTGCATTCTGGTTGCTTTTTGGCCCATGTAGACTTCTTTCTCATGAGCAAATAACCCCTGGCTCGAGCTCAGGTGCCCCAGTGAGTGTGGCTCCTTCCAAGGGCCTGTGCCACAGTGTCCCCGTCCCGTCATCCCCACGGTGTCCTTGGGTTCCTCATTGGGACCCACCATCATGGCCGAAGTGGGCGAAGGATCTGGATGAAGTGCTTTCATGATCACACTTGAATTTCAGTCAGAACTAAATTGTCCACTTGATCATGTGGATTATTTGTCCTGTTTAGCTCCAAATGACGTTTGATTGTTTCCAAAAAATTAATTGATTCTCAACAAACAGATCTGCTATGACCTTCTGTTTTGCTTTCTTCTTGTTTGATTCTAATTTTTAAATGTAGAAGAGCTATTCCCAAGTGTCCCGGGAGGCAGCATGCCAGCCGCGAGTGTGTGTGCTCGCACCAGCTTGGAGGGCTCGTCCTGCCGCAGGCACAGTGGGAGAGCCAGGCCAGGGCGGCCAGCAGGGCACTGCTCCAGAGAGGACTCTGTGCTGCCGCGGTGGAGGGGCCTGAGCAACATGCCCACCCTCCCTGCCGCCTCAGTCTCCTCCTCTGTGAGGTCAGGGCAGTGCTGCCTGGTTAGGACTCAGTGAGGGACTGTGGGTGAGGCACAGCCTGCAGTGTGGACAAGGTGCCCCTTCAAGAACCAGAGTCTTGGAAAACTGTGACACGTTGTCATGACACTTGAATAATTTGTGGAATGACAAACAACATCTAGAGGTATGATAAATTTTCTATTTAACAAAATGCAAAATATTTCAAAATGAGTTCTTGCATAAAATACATGTGCAAATGCTTTCCCAGCAGACAATGCCCTGCACGCCGCATCTGTGAAGGGGAGTCACTCTGTGGAAAGCTGGGTCTGCCAAAGCCCCCAGGGCTGCATCCGACCTGCTGTCCCTGATCCAACCCCAGCGGGGGAGGCATTCTGGAGACGCCTAAGGCAACAGGTGCGGCCCCACACCACGCTGGCTGTGTGCACGGGAAGAGGTCTGCAGACACCAGGAGCAGCCCTGCCTGGCACAGCTGTCTACGGACGCCCTGGGCGAGGAGGCCGGAACTCCAGAGGGTTCCCAGGAGAATCTACAACCTCAGAAGCCCACTTCCGGAGACTCAGAAAGAAAAGGAAAATCACCACTTTCTTTTCTATCAAATGGAATTTTACAACCTAATTCCCTGGGAACCTTTTGATTGTGATTTCAAGTCTTATTTTTATATTCTTATTATGTCTTCTTATAAAAACTATTATTATTATTCTGCTTATTTCTTGCCCCAGTCTCCAGGTCATGGAAACTAAATAGCCAAATTAGTTGCCCTCCCACGTCCGTGGTCCCAGGGGTCCTTCCCTCACTCTGGGGCAGGACACCTGCCCTTACCAGTCTCCTGCCAGGGCACGTGGCTCAGTCCCTGGTGCGCTTGGGAGTGTGACCGTGGCCGCGACCCAGAGCCAGCGCCCTCCAGGGTGCAGTGCATGCTGTTCCCAGCACTGGGCCGGCGGCACCACTGTGTCTATGCGCCTGTGCAGTCAGGGGTGACGGTGGCGGTGGGCTCGGGTGCCAGGGTGGCACAGTCGGCCCTGGAGAAGTAGCTGTGAGTCACAGCAGTCGCAGCGCCAGCCTGTCACATCATTCAAAATTAAGAAATGACCACGTTTTGGCTCAAGTTAGAAAAGGACAAGGAGGCCAGGTCACCATCCGGGCGAGGCACCCGACACGGGCACTGTCGCACCTGGCCAGAAAGCGGGGCATGCAAGGCTTGCAGGCAGCTCAGCAGTAGCCCTTAAAATCACAAAAGCTCATTTTCTAAGAAAGTGTCATGTATAGTGCCCATGAAATCCACTCCAGCCAGCTGTGAGTCAGAGGAAACCTGATGGCAAAGAGGTAGCAAAGTGTCACGCCATGTGCTTGTGCAAGAACGTCAATGTATAATCGCGACACACCAGTGAAAACAGGAAGAAGAACAAAGCCTGGGGGCAGATGGCTCAGGCAAACCCCAGTCTGCTATTTCCTGGCTGTGTGACCCTGGGCGAGTTACCAGATCTCTCTGTGCCTGTTTCTTCATATATGAAATGAAGCTAATAATGCTACTTACTGTATAGAGTTGTGATGAGGAATAAATGACATAACACCTGTGAGCCACTTAAAATTGTGCCTGGCAAACCTCAAGTGCCCTCAAAGTTTTCATTTCAAAACAATTTTAGCCAGGCACAGTGGCACATACCTATAATCCCAGTGGCTAGAAAGGCTGAGGTAGGAGGATCGCAAATTTGAAGCCAGCGTGAGCATCTTAGTGAAGCCCCAAGCAACTTACTGAGAACCTGTCTCAAAAGAAAAAAAAAATTAAAACAGGTCTGGGAAGTGGCTCAGTGGTTAAGCTCCCCTAGGTTCAATCCCTGGTGCAAAAAAAAAAAAAAAATTAAAGCAGGACACAGTAGCAGATGACATCTCCACCACCATGAATTATAAATTCAGTAATACTACTTTGGTCCTAGTTTCTAAAAAAGCTAATTTTTAGAACACTAGTTTTTTAAAGAAATTAGACTTAATGAACTAGAAAAATATTTTAGATCACTGACAGTGTCGTACTTGCTAAAATTGCAGTTTCTAAAACAAAGATGCCCGGAGCGCACGCTCCATGCTTGCTGCCTGCGTTCTCTGCAGCCTCCTGAGCGGGCCTGTCAATCAGCACCCGCGCAGGCGCACAGACCACGGCCTGGCCAAAGACAGGCCGAGTGGCTAGGCCCTTCGCCTGCAGCGCCCCTGACCCCACACCATCTTGAATGGACCAACTGAGGTGCGGGACGTCCGCAGCGTGAAGTCCTCAGGCGCACAAAGGTCAAGCAGGGTCGTGGGGCACCCACCTGGATGGCCTGGGCATGCGTTTGTGCATGCCCGCCGACCACCTGGACAGGCTGCAGCCCAGGGCTGCCCGCTGGTCAGCGCCCCTCGGAGACGGCGAGAGCTGGCCCTCAGCCTCGTGCTGGGGATCGCGACCCCTCGCCACTCCCGCGCTTCCTCCAGCGACCCCTCTACCAACCCCCAGGAGCACCTCCAGGAAGCCGCCAGCGTCCCGCCTCTTATTTGCAAGTGTGTCTGGGACTGATAATTCGAACAGTGTTTCATTTGGACCGATGTCCATTTTCTCTTCCTAATTTGAACGAGGAGTTTTAAAGACAAAGCCCATCAAACATTAGCTAAGCATTTTAAGTTAATGGACCATGTCGTCCTATTTGCCCACAAACTCAGGAAGCATCATATTATGTCCTATTTTTACAGCGACATCAATTATTAATATGTATATTTTTGCTGACAGAGGACCTTGCTATAAATGTGGGTTTCGTTATCCCGTTCTGGGTCATTAACAGTGGAAAGCTTGTAAATATAATGGTTTATTCACATGGGAAGCCTTCATTAAGATGCATTATTCTATAGCTGATGCATTTCAATATAGAGCATGTTATTGTGTTCTCTGGCTCCCTTTAATATTCACAATTTATTTTTAAATGAGTTACTCTTTATGCCACGAGTTAGCAAATTTGAATTCTGTGTGACCAAAGTTGCTAAAGAGGAAAAGATGTTTTAGCCTAAAGGAAGAGGTGCCCTTTAACATGGGACCTAAATACATTCTAACCTTTGAATTCAAAAACAACTAGTGAAGGAAGCCCCAAATGACCAGATGCATTTCTTTGTCATAGAAAGTCTACACTGAGAAACACACACAGATGCACACGGAACCACACAGCATGGCATAGCAGGAGACGGAATCCCAAGAGCTGGGAACCTTACTGCTGGCTCCTTCATTGACACCGAAGGATGAAAAAGGCGCCCTCCACTTTGAACCTCTGTCTCCTCATCTGTTCAATCCTCATGCTCTCATTTCTCCCTCCAAAGGTGGATGTGAACGTCAGTGAGGAGATGAGGTGAAGGAACATGCGGGGCCAACGTTAACCCTACGACTTGTGACGGTGGGGTTGACGGGAAATGCCAAGGAGCTGAGCATTTTGTTTGGATCCTGGAAGTTTAGGAAGTCTGCTGATCACATCTTACAAAGCTGTTGAGAAGACATTAACCAGATTCACAGGCTCAGTCACTGGCTGTGGGGATGAAAGGAGAAAGGCCCTGCTTGAGCAGTGTACGCACCAGGAAGGAGATCGGCAGAGGACGCAGGAGCAGGTGACTGGGCGCAGGTGACTTCGCGGGATTCTCCACATCGGCCGAGAATCGAGTCAGTGGGAGATGGTGCCTGGCACGCTCCAAGCAAAGCCGGGGACTGGGTGTGGCAGAGCCCTCTCCCTCCCCGGAGGGCAGCCACCTCCAGGTCTCTGCTGGAGAGAGCTCTGTGGGCTGGGAACTGCTCACTCTAGGAATGAAAGACACAGCCCACCGGGAAAGGCAGGGGCCGATTTTATGTAAACGAGTAAGTAGGGAATGTCCTCTCTCCAGCTCGACACAGAAATGTGACAAAAACAGCCAGGCTTCCAAGCCCCTCGGGGATTAGGTGACTTCTTTAACATTATTCTTTCAAATGATTTTTTAGTTCTCACCCTGCTCACTTTTCAAGTCATTTTGGATGTCTTTCCTCATCACAAAGGTTGTCCGTTCTCATTTTACCCGACCTAGAAGATGGGCACGCGTTCCCGGGATTCCTGATGGCTGTTTTAGGAAGCACTCCCCTGCGCCTCCTTCTCTTCTTCCTCTTGGCTTTTTGCACGAGTGCCCCCTGGATCCTGACGGCACCTCCGTGGTGAGCCTCAGGTGCCCTTGCGTCCGTGCACCTCTCCGTCGGCACGTGTGTGCTCGCTGCATCTAACGTGATCTGTTTGGAATTTATGTCCACGTGTGACATGAATGGAGATCAGCTTCCCCTTTGGCAGTGGCAGGTGTAGACTCCTAGCTTGCAGGGGCTCCAGAGGTCCTGCCTCTTCTCCTGTCACTTTGGAAGTGGACTTGAGGCCACCTCCCTCACTTGCTGGTGCCACCCAGTGCGGAGACAGCCATCACGGTAGCAATCCCAGCGGACACTCCCGGGCCCTGCAGCCTTTGTCCCTGGGCTCCTTCAGACAGTCCTGCTCAGTTTCCCAACCCAGTGGCCACCACAGAGGGTACAGTGACGGGCAGAGCTGGGAGCCGGGGCCAGGCACCAGTGGAGGGGCTGCTTGACACTGTGGAGAGAGCAGAGACAGATGCGGGTTCTGATGGAGGCCAGGCCTGGCAAGCGGCTCATGGTACCCAGCGTTCCATCCCTCAGGACGGCAGCAGACAAGGAGCCACAAAGCACGGCCGACAGGAACGTGGTCCAGAGTCGATGGGCTTTGAGAGTTGGGTAACTTGTTTCATAAATACAGCTTATTTCATTAGGCCGATAGAATTCGGGGTTTAAAAATAGCTGCTGAACAACCCACTTGCAAAACTCCAGAACAGTCTCACTTGGACCCCAGCAGCCAGGCCGTGAGTTTGCCACAGAGCCAGCCCCAGAGCTTCTCCACTGAGGAGGGCCAGCTTTCGGCTTCAGAGCGCCGATCGGGTGCCACAGCCCCAGATGCGTCTTCCTGCTCCACGACCCTTGCCCTCCACACCCCCCCGAGCTCTGGCCAGTTGACCGAGCCTGCTCTCTGCCGTGGCGTGTGCGGATCTCATCCCACCAGTTCACGTCCTGAGGCATCTGAGAGGATGAGTCGTGTCTGGACATGCCTGTGTTCTGGCTCCTACCAGCCCCTGCAGAGACTGAGCCTCGTGGCTCAGCACCCTGGGTGCTTCGCTCTCAGTCGCTTATTGACTTGCCAATGGGCAGGTTTAGGGTTAGAACATTCTACTGAAAACATGAACTATCCCAGAGGGTGTCTGGAGTCTGCCGTACGATTTCCTCATCTGGAGGTTGGTAGCAACAGAATGGATGTTTTCAGAGTTCATTTGGGGGCTGTTTTGCTTGAAATCAGAGCACTGCGACTCCTTTTGCAAGTTCTTGCTTCCAGTGCCTTCTCCCTCTGCATTCCCTGTCCTCCCGCTGACCAGGAAGCTTGGGGAAAGTTTTTCTTCCTGTAATGTGAAGGAATTTTTAAAAAGTCTCATTGAACGTGTTAGCATTGTGTCACTGTAACAAATGACCTGAGGTAATCCACTTGGAAAGGTTAAAGGCTTACTGGGCTCCCTGTTTTGGAGGTTTTGGTCCATGACTGACTGCCCAGTGCCGTGGGCCCCTGGTGAGGTGGCACATCAGGGCTGAAGTGTGCCATGGAACTGAACCGCTCGCCTCAGGACCAGGAGGTCAGAAGGGAAAGGAAGGGGCTGGGACTCCACGGTCTCCTTTCAGGGCAACCTCCCAGGGAGCCCACCAGACCCACCTCCTCGAGGTCCCACTGCCACCCAGGGGTGCCACCCTGGGGACTCAGACTCCACCGCTGGGCCTCCGGGACACCTTTGTGGCCCAGGCCTGAGTGGGCGGGCTCCAGGCTGCAGCTTTCGTAACCTCTGACTCCTGCTCCGTTCTCAGGACCCCCCTCCTCTCTTCGACCAAGTCAGTGCCACGATAATCCAGGCCGAGAAGGTGGACCTGCTGCGGTGCCAGGTGCAGCTGAAGCATGAGGAGGACTACAGGGAGGCCCTGGTGACCATCAAGAGTGACCTGCAGCAGATCGAGGGCCCGGACATCAAGGAGAGCCTCCAGGAGCAGATCCGACAGTGGTTCATCGAGTGCAGGTGACGCTGCGCCGCGCGGCCGTGCACCCCAGTCCCCCCGGGGCCAAGCTCCACGCACCTCCAACTCAGACACGCGGGGCGGCCGGGAGGTGCTGGGCGTCACGTTGGAGGAGTGGGAGGCCAGGCCCAAGCCTCAGGAGTTCATTCTGCTTTTTTATGAAATGACTCCCTGTCCAGCCTTTGGCTTGGTGTGGACATCCAGTCCAGAGGGTGCTTCTGTGGCCACAGAGAGCAGAACACCATGGGGGCACAGCAGCCCCCAGCCCAGCCGTCTGAAAACCCAGGGACCCCTCAACGACCAGGTGGCACGGCCCTTCCCTCTGGGACCCCTAGCCTGCTGCTGGCACGAGGCCTCGGGCTGCCAACCCAGGCCCCCTGAAGAGGGGCTGTAGTTCTGGGGCACGGCCCAGGCCTCTTCCTGTGCCCGGCTCCCAGGTGACAGTCCATGCGCCAGTTCTGAATGGTCCTCTTCTTCAGAGGCGCTTCCACGGGTGGGAGTCACTGCAGGTGACCTGTGTGGGCAGCGCCAGCGTGGGTTTTTCTCAGGAGGGAGGGGTGGGTGACCTGGCGTCCCCTGTGGGAGGTGAGTCACGTGGCCAAGGGTCCTCAGCACCGCCGCCCACGCTGTCTGCTGACCAGGCCACGCTGAGCTGCTGGGGTGGAGAAATGAGACTTCCTCTCAAGAATCGCAGCCGTGGCACCCGTGGTGGGCGGGCTCTGACCGCCTCCAGCCGTCACCCCTCCACGGGGTCCACCTGAGGAGAAAGTGGCCAAAGCTGGGCCCCGCTTCCTCCTGGCTGGCCTCCTGCTCCCTCCCACTGGCTCAGAGGAGCCCCTGCACGTGAGGGTCCAGGGGAGAGGCCTGGTACTGAGGGAGGCTCCCTGGACTCACCCTGGTGGTGTGAGTTCAATCCCACCCACGGCCACAGGTGTGCACCTGGAAGGGGTAGCCGCAGTGACCTGTCCAGGCCGAGGCATCTGGCCCTTCCCCTCAGAAACTGTGACACAGTGGACGTTAGTTGTTCCCACCGCTTACTTTCAGGATAACGTGTTGTCCTAGTCCGTTTTCCGCGGCTGTAACAGATTGCCTCCAATGGGGTGAATTATGAACAACAGAAGTTTGCTGGGCTCAGGGGTCTGGAGGCTGGGAGTCCAGGCTGAGGACAGCCTCCAGTGAGGGCCTTCTCATAACTGGGGGAGGTGCTGCGGGCTGAGAGGGGCAGGGCCGGACTCCTCCTCTCCGACCAACCGCTCCTGACCGCTGACCTGCACCGCTGGTAAGGATGTGGGTCCACTCAGGGGGCCTGGCCTCCTGCAGACCCTGTCACCTCACAGCACCTCCATGCATTCTGGTGGGGACGGTCAGACCACTGCATTTGTGGGCAGCGAGAGACGGCAGGTGAGTTGGTTGTTTGATGGGATCTGAAGCCTCTGTGCCCGCTTACGTGGGGTCCTTGGTGAGGCTCCGCTGTTACACAGGTTTCCTTTGCTGCGACGCTCCTTGCTCGGGACGGGGTCCCGTCCCCTCCTGTATGTACCCTGTGGAAACGTTTGATGGTTTTCTCCAGTTGAAGGGACCACCTGTGTGGGCTTTTCCTCCCGTACCTCACTTAGGGGTCGTTTACAGCAAAACAGGGCACATCCGGAACAGCCCGACTCCGCAGCTGAGGCGTCAGCAGTTGGGTGGACTCTGTCGGGACAGTGGGGAGACTGACCGGCGGGCAGTGGGGGGCGCAGACCTGCAGGTGCCCTGTTCCTCCTCAGTCTCCTCATCCGTCTCAGCCGGTCGCATTCTGCCCTTGACAGTAGCAGTGTGCTGTGTGACTCATACTCAGCAAAGCTGCCGGAAGGCATCACGGTCACGGCCGCACTTCAGGAAAGCCGGAGGTTTGGTTCTGGAAGTGGCTGTTCTCCGTCGCCCACGGCTGCGAAACCCAGCCCTCGCCGCCGGCCCGGTCCTCTGGCTTCCGCGCCCGTCAGGGTGTAAGACAGCTGTCGTTGGCCAGTCACAGGAGCCGTCTCTTCCGGTTTAAAACAGCCTTTCAGGCCCGCTGTCTCCTTTGGGTCATTCGGAGTCAATTCGACGTCCCCCTATTTTTCTTTTCCTTCCGGCCTTTGACCACAAAGGGAGGTTCTGGATCCTCCCCATCAGCTGCTCCTGGGCCAAGAAGGATCAGCATCCGGGCACACTCTGTGTCACTTAGCAATGGAAATGGGTCCTCAGAAAAGTGTCCCGAGGCGCGTTCCTGTCCTGCCAACATCGCGGGGTGCCAGCACAGACGCGGGGGGCGCGGCCGCCACAGCCCTCGGCTGCCCACGCCCAGCGCACCCGTGGGTTCTCCTGCCACCCTGGGAGCAGGATGGGCAGGCCAGCCCCCCACTGCGTCTTCTAAGCAAGGTCAGTGAGCGCAAGGCCCAGGAGCGGCTGCCCGTGGACCCAGGCACCCGCAGCAAACGTCTCTAAGTGGAGCGGGGGCTCGCGCGCTGGGGCTGGCTCCGAGGCCCGGCCTAGCCAGGGTGTGTGCCTGGGTCCCATCCCAGCCCCGCACAAAGACATCAAAATGAAAAAGAGACGCTCTAAAATGGTGGAGGAGCTTCTGGTGCAGAAAAGTCCTGTGGCGTTTGTCCTCTGCCGCTGTGCCCGGCCCTGTGGCTCGCGCTGTGCGTCCATGTCTGGCAGCACATGGGTTTGTGGGCATCACCCCAGGCACATGAAGAATTCACGGCACGATCCGTCAGCACACTGTGGCTCATCACTGACCCGAGTCCTAACTGTACGGCGCTGTGGCCCGGCTGGCTCCTCGGCGCTGTGCTGCAGGTCACCTGTCTCTGGGGACTCCTGCATCCTGTGGCTTCTGCCACGTGCTCCCAGTCCCTGGGCACCCCCTAGTGTAGCCTCTGTGTTGGAGCCTGCCAGCTGGGGTGCTGGTTCTCCTGGATCTCCGTGTCCCCCAAGAGCATAGGTGGTGCCACATCCAGGCCCCAGGGGACTGCCCAGCAGGTCCCCTCCACCCTGTGACACTCACCCTGTGCTGTGCCACAAAGTCAGAAGACAGGCACACCAAAGGCTCCCAGGTGCCCCTTTGCACCACCTGACCTTCCTGGGTTATCCACGGCCACCTGGCGTTTCTGCTGTGCTGGGGTCTCAAGGACTCAGTGAGCGTCCCCACTCATCCACCTCCCCCTTCCACTGCCCATACTTCCCTCCTGGCCTTGCTCAAGTTAAGAGTGATAGTGCCACCCTCCCTGGCCACTTCCTCCCCTTCTCCCCCTCCCTGCAGAACTGAGAAGCCCCCCGCCTTTCCTCCTGGGCCACTTTTGCGGAACGATGAAGAAGGCAAACTGGAGTCCTCAGGTCCCACAAGGAGCTGTGCAACCCTGAGCAAGTCCTTGAACTTCTCTGGTCAGCTTCCTCCTCTGCACTCTGAGGACAAGAACAGTCCCATTGCAGGGGTGTTGAGGGACAGCCAGTGCTTGGGCTTCTTCCATATGTGACCACCTGCTTCTGCACGTGTGCCCTCACTGAACTGCAGCCCCCGCCTGGCACCGGAGGAGAGAGCCGGGGCAACTTCACAGGCAAGCAGAGAGCGGTGCCCGCTGATGGGATCATGGGTCTCCACGCCTGAGACCTCACCAACTCTGTCTGCAGAACACGCACTTGGCATGGTTGTGGCAGTGGCGATCATGGAAACTTAGGTAGAAAGGCTGAGCTTCTGATTAAATCACTTGGATGTATAATGCAAACCTCACTTTCATAGTTAATGGGATTATGTGCCCCGTGTCCATGAACTTCTGCTGTCAGGGATTCCCCTTTTCTTGTGTCAGAGAACAGGCATTCAAAAATGTGTTCCCTATAAAATGATTCATTTTTAATAAGCATTTTTTATAAACATTTTATTTTTAATAAACATTTTAAGATCCAATATATTACATGACACAGCCAAGTTGAAAGTGCTATGCAGAGTTGTAACCCCAAATAAGTTAAAATGTACCGTAGCCTTCCTCATCTGTGGGACACAGTCCAGCCCAGTAGATGCCTGAAACCATGCAGAGTATCAAACGCCGTACCTGCTCAGCTCCTTTCCCTGCACCTGCGTAGCTATACAGCAGAGTCAACTGCATAAATTAGGCACAGAAAGAGACTAACAAGTAATGACAAGGCAGGACACATGTAATAGGGTGCCAGATAAAACTGCCAGCATTGCTACTGCTGCATTTTGAGGTCACTATTAGGGAGGATAAGGGTCCCTGGAACACAGCCCTGCGGAACTGGAGCAGTGTCTACCAGGTGACTTATGGGCAGGTGGCATATCCAGTGTGGACCTGAAGGACAAAGGCAGGACTCATGTCCCAGGAGGGCCGCGCCTGGCACGGTATCTCATCACGCTACACAGAGTGGCACACAATTTAAAATTTATCGACTGTTTATTTCTGGAAGTTTGCACTTAATATTTTCAGACCACAGTTGACAGCAAGGAACTGAAATCAAAACCTTGTTAAAGGAATCGCAGATGAGAGGGGCTACTGTCCTGCAGAGCATTCGACTCCCGAGGTGCACGAACACACGTGGCAAACCTCTGGAAGTGCCCTGGAGCTGTGAGCGCACTGCCCCGGGCACGGGAGTGGAGCAACCAGGTTCGTTGTACCCTCTTCTGTACCTGGAGAAGCCTGGTCCCAATAAGTACTATTTTTATGATAAAAAACCTCAGTTAAAAAATATTAGAAGAAAGAGAAGGAAAGGCCATCAATTTGGGTTGATTATAAATTTTTGAACACCCTGATTTTAGAGCGGTGTATCAATGGAACGCGATCGTACACTCGTGGATGCACAGCAGCTTCTGATGCCGGAGCAGGTGGGCCCGAGTGAAGGGGAGTCGATTTCCCCACCCAAGACCTGGGGGACCCAAGAAACAGGCATGCGCTGGCCGTCATCCCAGGGGCTGGCCAGTCGCTCCAGGGTTTATGGCTTCCTTTGAAGGTGCAGCTGGCCAGTCCCTGGAGGACACTTCCTCCTGGTGTTACTGACCCCACCGTCTGGAGGCCAATCAGGGGCGTCCTCATGGGTACACTGTGCAGAATTCACAAAGATATAAAAATTCCCTTTTTTGAAGTAACGTAAGGTTGGGGGTGAATTTATTTTCATAATTGAATTATATTTATCTTGTTGACTTTGATAAAGATCCTCTTTGCTTTTTTAAATCAAAGGCTAATAGAAAGCAAATATTGTCTTTTGAAACATGAAACGCGATCAGTCCCCAGGATAAACTCCAGTCAGAAACACCAGAAGGACTCGGCAGATCTGGAGAAGGGACAAGCAGCACCTGCTCCACACTCGGGCCCTTAGTTCGTTTGTCACGCGGTAGTGGCCAAAGGGGTCATTTGTTTACCTCGGTCTTTAAGTCATATTCTAAATGAAGTGTTTTTTTCTGATGTTAAAAGTGATACATGCTCATTGTAGAGAACTTGTGAGATCAGATGTGAAAGAACAAAATTCAAATCGTCCGTACTTTCCGCATCTGTGAAGACAGTCACAGTGAGGATCGCTGGGAAATCTCCTTCCCGCCGTTTTCTCTCACCTCTGTATTTTAATTGTTTTATGAATCCTTTCTCCACATTTAAAAACTTTAACATGGGACTTTCCCATGTCCTTAAAATCCAAAAGGTGTTTTCAGTGACTCAGAGTTCAGCTGCATGGACGCACCAGTAATCACTGACTGTGAGCTTTCCAAGATTTTGCAAGTTGATCAGAGAAACATGCTTTCTCACTCATCTTTCAATTCACACCGATTAATGAGGTGAAGAACTCTAGGTGAAGAACTCTGGGTGGGTCTTTTCAGCGGTATTTTTTCATCCATAAACTGACTTGTCATTCACCTGCTTCCTCCTGTGGTGGAATGTTTTTGTAAGTGATCCCTAAAGTGTACATTTGTGGGTGTATATATATGCAGAGGGCAGCGAGCGAGTGGGAAAGTGCCCTGGCCCCCCGGAGCCCTGCCAGCTGGGGCTGGTGGGCCTCACTTCTCAGAGCCCCCTCTCGGGTGTCTGTATCCAGTGCAGTGCCTGCCACCCAGTGTGACTGTGCGATTAAACCAGGAGCCCCCAAGTGCTTGCGAGGTTATGAATGTTAGATGTGTATTTCCTTCTTCTGTGTGTGGTACGAGGGTTGAACCCAGGTGCATAGCCTCAGCCCTTTTCTAAAATTTGTTTTGTAGTTGTAGATGGACCCGATACCTTCATTTTACTTACTTAATTTTTTGTGGTGCGGAGGATCAAACCCAGTGCCTCACCTGTGCCAGGCGAGTGCTCTACCGCTGAGCCGCAACCCCAGCCCTCCTCAGCTCTTTTTAATGCAATTTTTAGTTTTGAGACAGGAACTCGCTAAGTTGCCCAGGCTGGCCTTGAACTTGTAATTCTCTTGCCTCTGCCTCCTCAGTAGCTGACCTACGGGCTTGTGCCAGCAAGCCCAGCTTATTTTTCCTATTTTGAGTAAGATTTTCTCCAAACATCACTTTCTGGTTGTGCGTTTTGGGTTGCATACTTATAAAACTTGTGCCACTCTCTCGTGAGGTCTCAAGGTAACTTAGGGTGGCAGTGGACCCTCGTCCTGTGGTGTGGCTGTGGATACGCCCCTGTCCTGGCAGCCCGGGCCTCTGTCCCCTCCTGCCAGTGGGTGGAGGGCATCTGCCCTCAGCCGGCCACCTTTCCTGCTCCCCTGTGGTGCGTCCCTCTGCTCACACTTCTGCTCTGGGCCGAGGGTCTTCTGGATGCCCTGGCAGCAGCGTTCCTGAACTGTCTGCTGGAGCACCTTCCGTGCGCTTCGGTGGCGGGTCCCGTGGAGGCCAGCGTCCACTGCGTGGGGCTCGCTGGGCTCCGAGCACTCTGCTCCAGTGCTCACCCAGCCTTGCACCTGTCCACTGTTGCCTCTCTAATAAATTCCACAAGCGTGGTGGCTTGAGACAGTGGAGATGTATTTCCTCTCTGTCCTGGAAGTCCCAAGTCTGACATCCAGGCGTTGGCGGGCTGCCGCCTCGGAAGCTCGAGTAGAAAATCCACTCCTGGCTTCCGGTGGCCACCGGCATTCATGGGCTGGTGTGTCCACGCCACTCAGTCTGCCTCTGAGGTTTCTTTGCCCACTCCTCCTCTGTGTCTAAGCTGCCTCTGCCTCTCCCGTAGGACACTCATGCTAGCCCTGAGGGCACACCCCTATGATTCAGGGCCACCTCCCCATCCTTAGTTCAGTCACATCTGCAAAGACTCCGTTTCCATGTTAGAACCACTCACAAGCTTCAGAGGGTAGAACTCGGTCAGTGTCCTGGGGACCCCTGTTCAGCCTCCTGCGACCTCCAGCATCCCATGGGATGGACAGCTGTCTGCCTTTCGGGGATGGTGTTTGGTTGGTCGGGACCAGTGCTGCACATCAGGATTTCTGCAGTGAGGGAGGTGTGCTAGATCTCCACTGCCAGTAAGCAGCCACTAGCCCCATGTGGCTCCTGAGCACCTGAAAATGGCCAGCGTGACTGCAAATCTTTAACGACAGATGGTCCCCAGCTTCCGAGGTTTTGGCTTTGGACGCTTCAACTTTACAATGGTGCAGAAGCAATGTGTGTTGGATAGCAACCAAGTTGGAATCTTGAATGCTGCATTTTCCCAGGTGAGAAGCGTGCTCCAGATCCTCTTGGGCCGTGCTGGGCCGAGGTGCCTTGGCAGCCCCGTGAGCACAGGGGAACATCCCGCTCGGTGTGCTGCGCCCCCCAGGGCCTGTTCTATAGGTCAGTGAGCAGTGAGCGCATCTCCACTGAGGGTGCTCCAGTGGAGAGTGGGCTTGTTGGACGGAACCCCCTGTAAGCTGAGGGGCATCTGTGTCTTTAATTGATTTGGGTTTAGATGGCCACAAGTCCCTGTGGCGAATACTGAACAGCACAGTGTGGGACATGTGTCTTCAGAGAGCCCCTTGCTGTCCTCAGCATCTCTCCTGAGAGCAGCCGTGAACATCTAAGCTTCAGGATCCTTTGGCAAGCTGCACTCTACAGTGTCATGAAGGGGTGTTGGCCGTGACCTCATCCAGCTACTCAGGGTCTGCCAGGTGGCTGCGTGGCCACAGTTAGCCCAGGGCGCTGTGGGCCCTGGTCAGTGAAGCTAGAGCAGCCTCCCGTCCCCTCACAGATCAGAGCCACCCGAGGCAGGTCTGGGCCCTGCACTCTTTGCAGATGCGAATCCCAAGTGGTCCTATTGCCATTCCTGGGTCACCTACGTGATGTCACTCACTCTGCTGAAGAGGTGCCTGACTCCCAGGCCTCCTTCCAGCACAGAGAGGTGTCAACTGGGCAGCCTCAGCCCATCTTTTGGGCTAACTCAGGCTCAGGCAGCAGCAAGACTTCAGCAGGATGGCTCTGGGCCTCGGGCCTCGGGAGTTTGCTGGGCTCCAGCAGGTGACTGGCTGGATGTAGGCAGTCTCTGCTCTTAAACGTGTACGATGGTGTGTCCTGTGCCTCTTCAGGACCACACATGTGCACGCAAATGCACACACACACACACACACACACACACACAGGGGTAGAGGTCTCAGGGCTGGGCTGCCTGTGTTCAAATTGCACTTGACCCCTCACAAGCTGTGTGACCTTAAGCCAGTTACTCACCCTCTCTCTACCTCCTTCCTTATATTCACGTGGAAGGGGTTGGTATTGATAGTGCTTACCACATAGGATAATGTAGATTAATAAAGATCAAGACATTACTGTTTATCAATATAGATAAACAACAGAGTTGAACAAATACAAAGCTGTAGCCAATATGTGGCGTGTGATCAGCCCCAGTGATTATCGTGGACTCCTAGGGAGGCCGTCAGGTCCCGACACAGCTTAGAGTTTGGAATGCTGCCACCTCCTTGGCCCCTGGTGCTCCGTTCTGGGGTCTGGGCCCCTGCATGCCCAGCCCCTGGGTCAGTGTCCCCTTGCCAACTACAAAGGGGCCTGGATGGTGGTGGGTGGGGAGAAGGACGGTCCGAGGGGCGGGTAGGCCTGAAGCGGGCGGGGAAGGGGTGGGCTGTGTGCCCAGGGCAGGGCGTGGCGGGCCTGCTCTCCTGAGGAGGAGGGCTTGCCAGGCCTTGCCCGCCTTCCTCCTTTCTGAAGCGTGGGCAGCGGGTAGATTTAAGGGCCGCCAGGCCCCCCTCCACGCTGCAAGCTCAGCTTTGTCGTGTTGGGCGGTGGGACCTGGAGGCCGGGGCTCCTCCTCCCCTCCTGCCCTCGCCTCACGCCAGCCCTGGAACCGAGCTGTGCGGGGAGCCCATGGCCCGCTCCCGTCCAGGGGCAGTGAAGGGCACTCTGCCGAGGGCCATGGTGTCTGGTGCCAGGCAGAACTCCAGAGTCTCCATCGACCTGAGAGAGCCTCCCTGTTCCTCTCCTCTGCAGCCCCATGTGACCCTGCAGGGACCTCTGGGCCTGGGGCCCCGGCACCCCACCACCAGTGCGCCTTCAACAGTTCCCCTTCTCTCCCGTGAACCAGTGTCTCCTCCCCGTCCCCGGCAGGGGTCTGCACGGGAGCTGCCCGAGGCTCAGGGGCACAGGGCTCCGAGTCATCCAGGGCCTCTCAGGGTCCGGGTTCCCACGAGGCAGGGCCCATGCTCAGGATTCCATCCCACGTGCCAGAGGTTGTCTCCTTGAGGGTGCCAGCGGCAGGACCCTTGTCCCGAGTGTCTGCCTCTCGGTGCCAAGGAGTGCTCAGGGATCGGTGCGGTTTTGTAGAAAAAGATGGCGGTACCCGAGGCCACGTGGTCCCTTAGGTGCCATTGGGAACCCGACTTTCCCAACTCCTGACTCCTCTTTCCCCAGCTTCCTAGCATCTCCATGCAGAGCAGGGCCTGTTTCATGCAGTCAAAAGGACGAGGCGCCCAGGGAGGGGCAGGGAGGGAGAATCGTGGGCTCGAGGAGCCTGCTGTGGCTCACTGGTTATTGCATGGAGGTCTCCATGGGCTTGAGAAGTCGGGGCCTCTTGCTAAGAACCCACAGAGTGACCTCCAGATTGAGAACCAAGACCCAGTGAGTGAAGACTTGAAACACAAGCCTGGTGTGGAGCAGAGCACTCCTCAGGGAAGGCCAGAGTGCTCCCAGGACCAGGCATGGTGTGGAGCAGAGCACTCCTCAGGGAAGGCCAGAGCGCTCTGAGGACCAGGCATGGTGTGGAGCAGAGCACTCCTCAGGGAAGGCCAGAGTGCTCTGAGGACTTTCAGGGACGCCAAAAAAGAAACCTCCAGAATGCGTGTGGCTGATGTCTTCCGGCAGTGGACGGCAGCAGTGTCTGTTCCCCCCCTGGCCCTGCAGGCTTCTGCAGGGAGCATGAAGTGCTCTCAGGGTAAAGAGGGAAGTTTTAGAAAGGAGACTGTCACGCACGGAGGTGGGCATGGGGCTCATAATGGTGATTCCCGTGAGATCGTGTTTCCAGTGAGTTCTCAGAGGCAGCTGTGGCCAGGAGACCCGTGAACCCCTGTGCAGGTTGCTCGTAGGAGAAGCAAAGAACTCTTCCTGCCTTTGCTCAGTGCACGGGTGGAGCAGGGGACAGAAGAGGTGGGCGAGCTCTCAGGGTCCAGGCATCACGCTCTGAGGTCTTGGGGACAGGTGCACCGCCCGCGTGAAATCGCGTGTTTTGATGTCAGTCGTCACACTAAATCAGATTAAGAACACCCGGCAGCTAGAGGCCCTCGGGCCAGGCCAGGCGCCGGGCCTTGATGAAAGACAGACGCCGGGCTGCTGAGCAAACGCAGAGCAGACCCCCTCTCTCTGGCACATAGAAGGTTCCAGGCTGAAGCCTGGGCCCTGCGTACACGCCCTGGCCTCTGTCTGCCCCATGGTCTGCAAGTGCTGACTGGCTCCGGGCACTGCTGATGTGGCAGGACCTTGAGTGGCCACTGGCCAGAGTCCTGCTACCCTCTGAGTGCCTTCTGCCTGGGGAGTCACGTGTTGCCAAAAGGTGAAGATGACACCATGCCGGAAGGTGGAGGGCCACCATGTCTCTGCCGCTGTCACCGAAACAGGAAGCAGGGTGACTTTGGAGCCATTGCCTTTGCAGCATTGAGCAAGGCTGCTGCCGAGGACACCACCGTCCTTTGGAGACAGAGCCTTTCCGTTTGCTTGGGCAGGCTGTTCTGTGTCCCATGGGGACAGTGTCAATGTGAAGTGTCACTTGGGACAGAAAAGAGCGAGACTTGGTTTGCATGGGTACCTTAAGTGGTCCCTGGAACTCCATCAAATGAAGGCCGGGTGGTCGGGGTTGAGCCTCCAGCCTCTCCTGCCCTTTCTGTGGCTCATTCTTGCTGCTGCGTGTAACAGACCCCGTCTTCAGAAGTAGCTGCTGCACAGGGAGCTCCACGGCTCGCTCGCTTCCCCTGACCCGGGTTTCCTGGGCTCCGATCCACACCTGGAAGAGGGAAGGGCGAGCAGCCTCTGGTGCGGAGGATGGAGGAAGGCAGCGGGAGAGGCCTGGGTGACGAATGGGTGATGTCTTGGGTCTGGCATGGCTCTCCAGTCTTCCCGGGAGTGTCTGCTCTTGCCTAGGGATTAATTTTTCTATACAAATTAATATTTGAGATAAAAAGGTAAAAATAAAGCACATACATCATTTTCCCAAAACCAAAATAGGCAATCATGGGATCAGTAATATATTGTTTCTTTTAATAAAATCTTAGAGGTGGGGCAGGAAGGTTCCTGTTGCACTGAAGCATGAATGGAATCCAAGATCATAATTTCAAATCAAGAAGGAAGCTTTAGCCAGGAGAGGCGGAACATGCTTGTGATCCTAGTTACTTGGGAGGCTCAGGCAGGAGGATTTCAAGTTTAAGGCCAGCCTCAGCAATTTATGAAGCCCTTGTCTCAAAATAAAAATTTCAAGAAGGATTGGGGATGTGGCTTAATGGTTAACTGCCCCCTGGGTTCAATCCCTGGTACCAGAAAAAAAAAAAAAGGAAGCTTTGATCTTGAGTGATAACGGCTAATAACATCCCACTAATAAGTAGAAGCGCAGCTGAATAAATCGGATTCCGTGGTATGTGCTCAGACTGTCTTGCTGTGCTGCTGGACCACTCCTCTCCTGTGAGAACTAGGGTGCCCCTCGTTTTTCCAAGAAGGGCCCTGTAATTAAGCCCATGTGCAGTCCATTGCCTTTATTGAGTGTAAGTGAATTTATGGGCAGCAAGTGGCACCTTGGAGACTTCTGTGCAGTGGCACAAGCTGCTTGCTTTAGGAGGCAGGAAGAATTTACGAGTCTGCTGACATTAATGGAGGTGGCTGCCTGGCTGGGGGGGCATCAGCCGGAAGCCCCTCCATCCATATACTCTTCCTCCCTGATGAAACGCAGATAAATCTCTGTCCTGTGAGTCTGCGGTGGTGAGAACCGAGGACGCTTAGTGTCAGACCTCGGTGGGAGATCTATCAACCGAGTCGCCTGCCTCCTAAATCCTGCGAAATCCAGGGCCGGTCATTTTCACATTTGTGCAAGAACTTATGACAATATGAAAAAATGTTTAATAGGCCCCATCTTTGCTGAATGCTCCACTTGCTAAGTGAAAACTCAAAGTGGCGTTTTCTCTCCAGCGTCCTCAAATAAAGAACAGAAAGGCCGAAGCTGACTTTATTAAGGAGGTGCCATTAGTCACTGAACAAATTCTGTAAGAAATTACCACAACTAAGTGTCAAGCTAAATCAGGGGGCTCCTGATTTGTCCTGAAGTGTCCAATAGGCAAGCACCTGCTGATTTTTATTTGCTCAGTGGAGGAGCCTGGTTCAAGGGCACCGTCTTGCAGGGGTGGGCTGTCCAGGGTCTCACCCTGAGCCTGTCGCATCACAGGGCTCCTCAAGGGCAGCTGCCCAGGTCTCTTCATTTCCAGTGAAACACTGTTTTCACTGTGCGTCTGTCTCCTGCTGCTCCTTTCTCGGTACAAAGTCTCATTAATCGCACCTCCACAGACAGTGCACTTCCCTGGATGTCCGGCTCCGCGAGAACCCCATGGAAAGTGGGTGGGGAAGTCGAGCCTGCGGGTCCCGGAGAGGCCCTTCCTGGCTCAAGGCTTCAGTCTGCCCCAGTGAGAGCCGCCAGGCCTGTTTCCTCACCTGAAAAGCATCAATGACAATGATCTCACCCCCTCATAGGGCTGCTGGTTGGATGAAATGAGATGATGATGTGAGTCCTTTCCCCACATTTTTCATTGGTGCATTATCGTTGTACATAATGGTGGAATTCATTATCACGTGTTCGTACGTGCACACAATGCAACAATATAACCTGGCCAAGGTCAGTCCCCAGTGCGTCCTCTGCCCCTCCCCTCCAAGTTTGGCTTATTTCAGTTAACTTGATGATCTCAAGTTCCATCCATTTTTCTGAAAGTGACTTAGTTCCATTCTTCTTTATGGCCCCACAGAGCTCCCTTGTGTACATACGCCACGTTTTCTTACCCACTCATCCACTGACGGACGCCTAGGCTGGTTCCGTAGCTTGGCTGCTGTGACCTGTGGTGCTGCAGACACGGGTGCCTGTCTCACTGTAGAGCTGACTTCCGTCGTCGGGATGAGTGCTGAGTGGTGCAGCGGGTCACGTGGTTCTTCCACACCTCGTCCTTTGGGGGATCTCCCTCCCGATCTCCACAGCGGGGGTACTAATTTACAGTCCCGCCAACGGTGTAAGAGCGCCCTTTTCCCCACGTCCTCTGCGGCACTGGTTATTGTTTGTACCTTGGTGACGGCCATGCGGGCTACCGTGAGGTGAAATCTCGATGTAACTTTGATTTTTGCACTTCCCTAATTGCTGATGATGTTGAACATTTTTTTGTGTATTTATTGGTCATTTCTATTTCTTCGTTTGAGAAGTGTGTTTAGTTCATTTGCCCATTTATAGTTGGATTCTGGGGTTTTCTTTCTTAGTTTTTAATATAATTTGAAATATCAATCCTCTATCAGAAGAGTAACCAGCAAAGATTTTGCTCCCTTTCTGTGGTTTCTCTTTTCATATTCTTAGTTGTTTCCTTTGCTGTTCAGAAGCTTTTTAATTTAATGCCATCCCATCTATTAACTCCTGGCATTATTTCCTGAGTTTTCAGGGTCCTTCTGGGTTTTCCAATTTATTGGAGTATGATTTTTCAAAATAGGTCCTAATTATCCTCCAGATTTCTTTGATGTCTGTGGTTTCTCCTTTTCCATCTTAGAGATTTGGTTACTTTTTTTTTCCCTTTTTTTTTTTTTGATTAGTTTAGCTAAGCTTATCAATCTTGTGTAACTTTTCAAATAAACAACTCTTTGCTTCATGATTCTCTGTATCACTTTTTTAATTCTCAAGTTCATTGATTCCATCTCTGATCTTGTTTCCTTCCTCCTACTGGTTTGGAATTCATTATATCTTCTTTTTCAAGGGCCTTGAGATGTAACATTAGGTTGTTTATTTGGGCTCTTTCTGCTTTTCTTATGTAGGCACTCATAGCTATAAACTTTCCTCTTAGAACTGCCTTCATGGTCCTCAAAGTATTCCATGAAATAGAAAAGGAGGGAACCCTTCCAAACTCATTCTATGAAGCTAGTATCACTGTGATGCCCAAACCAGACAAAGACACATCAAGGAAAGAAAACTTTATACCAATATCCCTGATGAACATAGATGCAAAAATCCTTAACGAAATTCTGGCAAATCACATACAAAAGCATATTAAAAAGATAGTGCCCCATGATCAAGTGGGGTTTATCCCAGGGATGCAAGGTTGGTTCAATATCCAGAAATCAATCAACGTAATTCATCACATCAATAGACTTAAAGTTAAGAATCATATGATTATTTCAATAGATGCTGAGAAAATGTTTGATAAAATACAGCACTCCTTCATGCTCAAAACAGTAGAAAAAATAGGGATAGTAGGAACATACCTCAACATTGTAAAGGCTGTCTATGCTAAGCCCACAGCCAACATCATTCTTAATGGAGAAAAACTGAAAGCATTCCCTCTAAAAACTGGAACAAGACAGGGATGCCCTCTTTCACCCTCTTTCACCGTTTCTTCATCATCCTTGAAACACTAGCCAGAACAATCAGACAAACCAAAGAAACTAAAGGGATATGAATAGGAAAAGAAGAACTCAAGCTATCACTATTTGCTGATGACATGATTCTATATTTAGAGGATCCAAAAAACTCTACCAGAAAACTTCTAGAACTAATAAATGAATTCAGCAAAGTAGCAGGATATAAAATCAATATGCATAAATCTAATGCATTTCTATTCATAAGTGATGAATCTTCTGAAAGAGAAATTAGGAAAGTCATTCCATTCATAATAGCCTAAAAAAAAATAAAATACTTGGGTATTAATCTAACAAAAGAAATGAAAGACCTCTACAATGAAAACCACAGAACACTGAAGAAAGAAAGAAATGAAAACCTCAGAAGATGGAAAGATCTCCCATGTTCTTGGACAGGCAGAATTAATATTGTCAAAATGACCATACTACCAAAGGTGCTATACAGATTCAATGCAATTCCAATTAAAATCCCAATGACATTCCTCATAGAAATGGAGAAAGCAATCATGAAATTCATCTGGAAGAATAAGAGACCTCGAGTAGCCAAAGCAATTCTGAACAGAAAGAGTGAAGCAAGAGGTATCACAATACCAGACCTTAAACTATACTACAGAGCAATTGTAACAAAAACAGCATGGTATTGGCACCTAAATAGGGAGGCAGACCAATGGTATAGAATAGAAGACACAGAGACAAACCCACATAAATACAGGTAGCTCATGCTAGACAAAGGAGCCAAAAACATACAATCGAGAAAAGATAGCCTGTTCAACAAATGGTTCTGGGAAAACTGGAAATCCGTAAGTAATAAAATGAAATTAAACCTCTATCTCTCACCCTGCATGAAACTCAACTCAAAATGAATCAAGGAGTTAGGAATTAGACAAGAGACCCTGCACCTAATAGAAGAAAAAGTAGGCCCAAATCTTCATCATGTTGGCTTAGGACCAGACTTCCTTAACAAGATTCCTAAAGTGCAAGAAATAAAAGCAAGGATCAATAAATGGGATGGATTCAACTAAAAAGCTTTTTCTGAGCAAAGGATACAATCAATAATGTGAAAAGAGAGCCTACAGAATGGGAAAAAAGTCTTCTCCACATGCACTTCAGATAGAGCATTGATCTCCAAAATTTATAAAGAACTTAGAAAACTTTACACCAAAAATATAAAGAATCCAGTCAATAAATGGGCCAAGGAACTAGACAGATACTTTACAGAAGATATATAAGCAATTAACAAATATATGAAAAAATGTCCAACATATCTAGTAATTAGAGAAATGCAAATTAAAACAACTCTAACATTTCATCTAACTCCAATTAGACGGGCTTTCATCAAGAACACAACAATGATACGTGTTGGCACGAATGTGGGGGAAAGGCACACTTGTACATTGCTGGTGGTGACCAGCTATCCCACTCCTCGGTTTATACCCAAGGACTTAAAATCAGCATACTACAGTAACACAGCCACATCAGTGTTCATAGCAGCTCAGTCCACAATGGCCAGACTGTGGAACCAACCTTTTAAAAAAGTGTCATCCCCATAGAACGTGCCAGCATCTGCTCACAGTGACACGATGCTGCTGGACAGTGCCCAAGGGGCTGCTGAATGGCAGTCCTCACTAGCCATCCTGGCCCTGGGTGCCTGCTCCGTGGCTCTCTCCTCCTTCTCTCTCCATTCCTGCCTCATTCTGTAGGGCAGGCGCAACGCGTGGACCCAGTACGAGGCCGAGGTGGTTTCCCATGCAGCCACGTGACGAGTGCCATTTTCTGCCTTGCTTGTTCCATGGGGAGGTTTGGATACCCAGGTGAAAAGCCCACTTTGACCTTGCCTGTTGCCCTTGCCTGTTGCCCTTGCCTGTTGGCCTTGCCTGTTGACCTTGCCTCTTAAAGCATTTTGAGGACAAATGGGAGTGGGAGGAATTCTGAAGTGCATTCTAGCACGCACTGTAAATCAGCAAAATGATGAAAGTTTGAAGCTAATCAAGTGGCTTGAGTTACAGTTGAGAGAAACCTGTAATTTAAATAATTATCATGCAGAAAGGCAGCATATTTGACACTTCATAATCGTGCAGAGAATTTTGCCTTAAAATCTGTTTTAAGTAGAAAAGTTCCCTGCATATATTAACGTGTTTTCCAGACTGCGAAGAGACATTGAGATTATCATCCAAAAACAACCTCACATCTCCACCCCAAAGATGCACACTGCAGCAAGGTCCATGTAGTGAGGCGAGAGGGCAGTTGTTTTGCTTGGTCAGAAGATCGATTTCATGCAAGACGGTTAGAGTGGACCTATCTGATAGCATGACACTGGGGGACAACCTTAAGTCCAGTGCAGGAGTCAGTCACTTGGTGTGTTTCTAATCGGGCTGAGGCTCCGAGCAGGGCACCAGAGGTGGAATGCAGAGCAGCTGGGACGAGCCACAGCAGGAGACAGGTGGAGGGGGACACAGGAGGTGGGGACATCAGACGGCAGGTCTAGGTGACTTTGTGTCCAAACCAGGACACTTTCAAGAGTGAGAGGGGACAGGCAGTGATGCCCAAATCACGTGGGTGATCCAGGATGGCCTTGCTGGAGGCCTCAGATGAAGGCCGAGCCAGTGTGTTTGCAGACCGCACGTGGGTGTGAAAGAAGAGCTGAGCCAAGGGATCACCACGTGCCCTCCCTGGAGTGACAGTTTCCATTTTCTGAACTGGGAAAACGCGAGAGCCGGGGGAAGAGGGTTGGCGAAAATGAGTCGCCTTGAGTCACAAGCTTCCAGACCTGGCTGGGCAGGTGGGCTTGAGCCGGGTGGTGAGGCAGGAACCAGGCTCTCAGGGCTGAAGCCGTGGCTGGGGCTGAAAGCCACCAGACTGGTGAGACCACAGTCATGAACTTGGGCATGGAGAGAGGGAGGAGACCTTGGGCCAAGCCCTGGGTCCTCTGGGTTCCAGCGGGGGAGACAAGGAGGACCCAGCTGGACAGCGGAGCAGGAGAGCCGGGAGGGAGGTCAGCAGCCCGCCCTTCAGCAAGGGCGATGGGAGCTCAGACCTGCTGACAGGTGCAGTTGTGTGAGTGCCCTCCGTGAGGTAGAGAAGGGGTGCCTGAGGCAGACAGGATTGTCAGAGGCAGGGGTGCTGAGTATGTTGACCAGGACGGAGAACCTTCTGGAAGAGGACTCTGACCTGCAGCAAGACCCCGCTTGTTGCTGAGCTGTGGACTCGTGTGCTGGCACTGCTGGAACTGAGGCCTGCAGTGGCTCTGAATGATGGGAGACTATTGTCTTGTTCTGGAAGCCAGAAGCCCAAATTCAAGTGGCAGCAGAGGCTCCTCAGGGTCAGAGACAGGACTTTTCCAGGTCCCTTCCTTGGCTTGCACGTGACCAGCCCCTCCCGGGTCTCTTCACCTGCTCCTCCCTCCCTCTGTGCCCGTCTGTCTCTGTGCCCAAGTTTCCCCACCTCACAAAGACACCAGTCATCTTGGGATACGGCCTGTCCTCCTCCAGAGTGACCAGATCGTAACCGAGCACCTCTGCCCAACCCTCTTTCCAAATAAGGTCGCATCCCAAGGTGCTGGGGGCTCGGACTTCGACACATGAACCTTGGGGGTCAGGAGCACAATTCATCATAATACCTGTAAGAACCCTCGTAATGGGGCGTGAACGTGGGCAACTCTTGAAGCCGCGGGAGGGAGTCCAGAGATGAGAGAGGCTTGCAGGGAGGGCTGGGAGCGGAGCGTTTGTGAAGGGGAGAGGCAGAAGGGGCCCCGGAGGTGTGAGCCCAGAACACTCGAAACCAGGGGACAGAGACAGGCCTGAGGGAGGCATGGTCTCCGGAAGGTGGCCCACCCTCCCCCCCTTCCTGGGCCATCCGGGCAGACAGCAGCTGAGCCTGAAGTGTGCGTGGTGGCGGTGGCCTTTCAGGACCGAGAGCAGCTCCGGTTGTGTTTGGCCATTCCCGTTGGTTGAATAATAGCGATGCTCACACTGCCTGTCAGTCCTGCGCGCAGCAGCCCCTGGGGTGTCCAAGCGTCTGTGCAAAAGGGCAACCTCACCATCCCCTGTGCCAGTGATCCTGGGATGGAGGGGCAGGCAGAGATGTGGAGGAATGCCCATCAGGGGGAGAGGACCTGAGAGGGACCAGGTTCCACTAAAAGCTGATGCTTTGGTTTCCACTTTTAATCAAAAGCACCATCTTCCTGACACCATGTAATTTGGGGCCCTTGGCTCCTCCTGAGCAGGCCAGGTGGGCCGAGACCTGCAGGCAAGTCCATCAGGTTCCAGCTGCTGTGCCGGAAGCACCACAGGGGCCAAAATAATGTGCTCCTCTTCCCTCATCCGTGATTGTGCGCAGTCTGTGCCCGCAGCTCTGCCTCCTGTGGGAGCTGAGCCCGAAGCGTGGACACTCCAGGCCTCACCACCACCTTGGATGAACCCAGGAGTGGAGAGCCCCGGAGCTTGGTTCTGAGGAGGCTTGCTGGGTGGGGGGGGCAGGGCCCCAGGATGCCATGGCACCAGCTGAGAGCAACCCAGCCACCACGGAACGGAATCTCAGTAATGTCAGCGGAACCCAAGCCCACCTTGTCTATCATGTTTGAAGTGACCAAGTCACAGGGAAGGGGCCAGGGAGGGGCTCTCAGTGTACCCAGAGCACCAGGGAAAATCAACACTGAGGGTGGAGGTGTCCTAGTCACCCCTGGTGGAGGGGCAGACGAAGCAGAGGGATGCAAGGAAGGACTGTGCACATGCCTGCGTTCCCATGAGCACACGTGTGTGGGTGGGGGGTATGGCACAGAACTACCAGAGGGCACAGTCATTTTATAGACACAGAATTTTAAATATGCTTTCAGATTTGTGCCCAAGAAAACTGTTCCACTTCTTCAAGACAAAGAGTAATTCAGGCTCAGCTTATAATCAATTACACAAGCTCACACGAGTGAGAATAACCCAGTATGTTCCTTGGTCTATTAAAAATAAACGTTTAATATTGTTATTTTGCAAAAGGTCCTGATATTAAACCTCGGTGACAGTGGATGTGTTTCATGAGAGTCCCATGTTTCAAACGGCACATGGGAATTCGTTCTGTTTTTGATGTCACTGAGCTTGTTTGAGGTCCTTGCAATACTCAGGTTTAAATGGTGAAACCCAGCAGTGCAGCAAGCTGTGTGGGGAGGTGACTGTGGAGGCCCGGGAGGCCGAGGCGAGCATTGCGCAGGTGGCCAGATCTCTCCAGCCCTCACATCATGTGTCTGAGCCAGGCCTCCAATGGTGCCACAGGGGCCGAGATATCACATCTCGGAGACCTTGCCTGACAGCATGGGAGCTTCCCACTACCTGGGCTTGCCACCATGGTCAGTGGTCATTAGCAGTGACAAGCCACGTGACTAAGTGGCCCTTCCCTTTCCAAATGACAAAGACCCAACTTTAAGAAGCACAGGTGGGACCTGCCTCTCGCCTGTCCATCGCCTGCCTTACACCTATCCATCACCCAACGCTCGAGGTTCACCTCCCGACCGTCCGACAACAGTCAGAAAACTGATCACCAACCGCCAGTGGAGCACCAGCTGCCTGCTGTTGCCTGGAAGTTCACTGTCACAGTACCTGCAGGTTTGATTACACGTGGCTGCCGCCATTTTGAGACAACAGCCAGGCCCCATAGGACCCCTGGCGGGACTGACTGAGCCCCGTCTCCAGGATCCCTCAGCCAGACCAATCATTCCCTGCCTCTGGGGCCCTCACATCAACTGACTGCTCACTGCTGCCAGGACCCCCAGACCAACTGACTGCGCCCTATCACCGTGACCACAGACCGACTGATTGCACCCGGCCTCCAGGATCCCACAACCACACCAAACACACCCGACCTCCAGGACCCCTGCCGGACCAACCACATCCTGCCTCCAGGACCTCCTGCTGACCACATGCACCCCTGAGCTGCAGCTCCCCATTTGCCAACACATTTGGAAGCCAGAAAGGCCATCTTGGATAATCCTGGAAGCCGTACCTCCGATCTTTGGGTGGGGCAAGTCCCATCCTGCGATGCCTGCTGGAGGCTTGAAGCTCATGGTCACGTACCTCTCATGTATCAGGCTACTGAACACTGGGAGGTTTCATTACTATATGACTGTTATACAGTAGATTTTCTTTTTTCTCCTTTTTAAAAAAATTTAAGTTTTTATTTCTTTACTTTTCTTGCTTTCTTTTCCTTTTGTTTACCTGTTCCCTCAGAGTCTCTTTCTCCATTTTTTGCATGCTAATATCCAATTTCTTTTGATTACACTCTCACCCTTTCTATTTTCTAGAACTTCTGTATATTCTTTTCTTATCCCATTAACAGCCACATTCTACATCCCTCTGCATCCTCTTTGTCCTCCATTAGAAACTGCAGACCTTATTGCAAACCTGTTTGTTATACCAAAGATAATATTTGAACTCATTTTGTTTATTATGACAATTTTGTTATTGTCCCCATAGGGGCTATTTGGTGGAGGATTGCATAGTGTCTGATTTGGGCACTGCTAATATTGATCTCCCCTTAAAGAAAGGGTTTTGGAAACCTAAAGGGCCACTATAAGCCTATAGGGGGAAATCTGCAGTACCCCAGATCTGCACTGCTAGAGGGGAAGATACATGAACAACATGAAAAAACAAGGGAAGAAAATGATCCAAACAAATCTAGATTCTATATTCATAGAATCCAATGACAGTATGTTAGAAGAAATGTCTGAAAAGGATTTCAGATTATACATGATTAAGATGATTCGTGAAGCAAAGGATGAGATAAGAGAGCAAATGCAGGCAATGAATGATAATACCAATAAGCTGAAAGAGCACCTGCAGGAAGCAAAAGGTCATTTCAACAAAGAGATAGAGATTCTCAAAAAAAAAAAAAAAAAAAAATCAGAAATCCTTGAAATGAAGGAAACAATAAACCAAATAAAAAACTCAATGGAAAGTATCACCAACAGACTAGACCACTTGGAAGACAGAACCTCAGACAATGAAGACAAAATATTTCATCTTGAAAATAAAGTTGCCCAAACAGAGAAGATGGTAAGAAATCATGAACAGAATCTCCAAGAACTATGGGACGTCATGAAAAGACCAAATTTAAGAATTATTGGGATGGAGGAAGGCACAGAGATACAAACCAAAGGAATGAACAACCTATTCAATGAAATAATATCAGAAAATTTCCCAAACTTGGTGAATGAAATGGAAAATCAAATACAAGAGGCTTACAGAACACCAAATGCACAAAATCACAACAGATCCACACCAAGGCACATTATAATGAAAATGCCTAACATTCAAATAAAGATAGGATTTTGAAGGCCGCGAGAGAAAAGCATCAGATTACATATAGGGGGAGACCAATACAGATAGCAGCCGACTTCTCAGCCCAGACTCTAAAAGCTAGAAAGGCCTGGAACAACATATTTCAAGCTCTGAAAGAACATGGTTGCCAACCAAGAATCCTATACCCAGCAAAACTAACCTTCAGATTTGAAGATGAAATAAAATCCTTCCATGATAAACAGAAGTTAAAAGAATTTACAAATAGAAAGCCTGAACTACAGAATGTTCTCAACAAAATATTCCATGAGGAGGAAATGAAAAACAACAATGGAGATCAGCAAAGGGAGGAACTACCTTAGAGAAAAACCACTCAAAGGAGAAACCAAGCCAACTTAAAAACCAAAAATAAGCCAAATGACTGGGAATACAAATCATTTCTCAATAATAACCCTGAATTTTAATGGCCTAAACTCATCAATCAAAAGACATAGACTGGCAGAATGGAATAAAAAGAAAGACCTAACAATATGCTGCCTGCAGGAGACTCATCTCATAGAAAAAGACATCCACAGACTAAAGGTGAAAGGATGGGAAAAAAACCTACCATGCACATGGACTCAGTAAAAAAGCGGGGGTTTCCATCCTTATATCAGATAAAGTGGACTTCAAGCCAAAGTTAGTCAGAAGGGATAAAGAAGGACTTTTCATACTGCTTAAGGGAACCATAAATCAGGAAGACATAACGATAGTAAATATTTATGCCCCAAACAATGGTGCATCCCTGTACATCAAACAAATCCTTCTCAATTTCAAGAATCACATAGACCACAACTATGTGACTTTAACGTACCACTGTCACCACTAGATAGATCTTCCAAACAAAATCCAACCAAAGAAACCATAGAACTCAATAACACAATCAATAACCTAGACTTAATAGACGAATATAGAATATTCCATCCATCAACGAGCAGATACACTTTCTTCTCAGCAGCACATGGAACCTTCTCAAAAATAGACCATGTGTTATGCCACAAAGCAGCCCTTAGGAAATGCAAAAAAATAGAGATACTGCCTTGTGTTCTATCAGATCAAAATGGACTGAGAGTAGAAATCAATGACAAAAGAAAAAAGGGAAATTACTCCAATACTTGGAGACTAAATAATATGCTATTGAATGAAACATGGATAACAAGAAACATCAGGGAGGAGATTAAAAATTTCTTAGAGGTCAATGAGAACGATGATACAACATATCAAAATCTCTGGGACACTATGAAAGCAGTACTAAGAGGAAAATTCATTGCATGGAGTGCATTCCAGAAAAGAATGAAAAGTCAACAACTAAATGACCTAACATTACAGCTCAAAGCCCTAGAAAAAGAAGAACAGAATAACAGCAAAAGTAGTAGAAGACAGGAAATAATTAAAATCAGAGCTGAAATCAATGAAATTGAAACAAAGAAACTATTCAAAAAATTGACAAAACAAAAAGTTGGTTCTTTGAGAAAGTAAACAAAATAGACAAACCCTTAGCCACACTAACAAAGAGAAGGAGAGAGAAGACTCAAATTACTAAAATACATCATGCAAAAGGAAATATCACTACAGACACCACTGAGATACAGAACATAATGAGAAGCTACTTTGAAAATCTGTATTCCAACAAAATAGAAACTACCAAAGGCATTGACAAATTTCTAGAGACATATGCTCCTCCCAAACTGAATCAGGAGGACATACACAATTTAAACAGATCAATATCAAGCAATGAAATAGAAGAAGCCATTAAAAATCTACCATCCAAGAAAAGCCCAGGACCAGATGGATTCTCAGCCGAGTTCTACAAGACCTTCAAAGAAGAACTCATTCCAATACTTCTCAAAGTATTCCAGGAAATAGAAGAGGAGGGTACCCTACCGAACTCATTCTATGAAGCTAATATCACCCTCATACCCAAACCAGGAAAAGACACAACAAGGAAAGAAAATTTTAGACCAATATCCTTGATGAATATAGATGCAAAGATCCTTAAGAAAATATTGGCAAATTGTATCCAAAAACATATTAAGAAAATAGTGCACCACGATAAGTGGGGTTCATCCCTGGAATGCAAGGATGGTTCAACATTCGTAAATCAATAAACGTAATCCATCATGTCAATAGACTTAAGGACAAGAATCATATGGTTATTTCAATTGATGCAGAAAAAGTGTTTGACAAAATACAACACCCCTTCATGCTCAAAATGCTAGAAAAAATAGGGATAGTAGGAACATACCTGAACATTGTAAAGGCTATGCTAAGCCCGTGGCCAACATCATTCTTAATGGAGAAAAACTGAAACCATTCCCTTTAAAAATGGGAACAAGACAGGGATGTCCTCTTTCACCACTTCTATTCAACATTGTCCTCGAAACTCTAGCCAGAGCAATTAGACAGACTAAAGAAATTAAAGGGATACGAATAGGAAAAGAGGAACTTAAGGTGTCACTATTTGCGGATGACATGATTCTCTTTTTAGAGGATCCAAAAACCTCCTCCAGAAAACTTTAGACCTCATCAATGAATTCAGCAAAATAGCAGGCTATAAAATCAACACGCATAAATCTAAAGCATTTTTATATGCAAGTGACGAAACAGCTGAAAGGGAAATGAGAAAAACAACTCCATTTACAATAGCCTCAAAAAAGATAAAATACTTGGGCATCAATCTAACCAAAGAGGTAAAAGATCTCTACAATGAAAACTACAAAACATTGAAGAAAGAAATTGAGGAAGACCTTAGAAGATGGAAAGATCTCCCATGTTCTTTGATAGGCAAAATTAATATTGTCAAAATGACCATATTACCAAAAGTGCTATACAGATTCAATGCAATTCCAATTAAAATCTCAATTATGTACCCTACAGAAATAGAGCAAGCAAGCATGAAATTCATCTGGAAGAATAAGAAACCCAGAATAGCTAAAGCAATCCTTAGTAGAAAGAATGAAACAGGGGGTATCACAATACCAGAACTTCAACTATACTACAAAGCAATAGTAACAAAAACAGCATGGTATTGGCACCAAAATAGACAGATAGATCAATGGTACAGAATAGAGGACATGAACACAAACCCAAATAAATACAATTTTCTCATACTAGACAAAGGTGCCAAAAATATGCAATGGAGAAAAGATAGCCTCTTCAATAAACGGTGCTGGGAAAACTGGAAATCCATATGCAACAGAATGAAACTAAACCCCTATCTCTCACCCTGTACAAAAATCAACTCACAATGGATCAAGGACCTCGAAATCAGACCAGAGACCCTGCATCTTATAGAAGAAAAAGTAGGTCCAAATCTTTACCTTGTTGGCTTAGGATCAGACTTCCTTAACAGGACTCCCATAGCACAAGAAATAAAAGCAAGAATCAACAACTGGGATAGATTCAAACTAAAAAGCTTTCTCTCAGCAAGGGAAACTATCAGCAATGTGAAGAGAGAGCCTACAGAGTGGGAAAATATCTTTGACACTCATACTTCAGATAGAGCACTAATTTCCAGAATATATAAAGAACTCAAAAAACTCTACACCAAGAATATAAATAACCCAATCAACAAATGGGCTAAGGATATGAACAGACACTTCACAGAAGAAGATCTACAAGCAATCAACAAACATATGAAAAAATATTCACCATCTTTAGTAATAAGAGAAATGCAAATCAAAACTACACTAAGATTCCATCTCACCCCATTTAGAATGGCGATTATCAAGAACACAAGCAACAATAGGTGTTGGAGAGGATGTGGGGAAAAAGGTACACTCATACATTGCTGGTGGGGCTGCAAATTAGTGCAGCCACTCTGGAAAGCAATGTGGAGATTCCTTAGAAAACTTGGAATGGACCTACCCATTTGACCCAGCTATCCCACTCCTTGGCCTATACCCAAAGGACTTAAAATCAGCATACTACAGAGATACAGCTACATCAATGTTCATAGCTGCTCAATTCACAATAGCCAGACTGTGGAACCAACCTAGATGCCCTTCAGTTGATGAATGGATAAAGAAACTGTGGTATATATATACAATGGAATATTACTTAGCTATAAAGATTAATAAAATTATGGCATTTGCAGGCAAATGGATGAAGTTGAGAATATCATGCTAAGTGAGATAAGCCAATCTCAAAAATCCAAAAGGTGAATGATCTCACTGATAAGCAGATGATGACACATAATGGGGGGTGGGAGGGGGGCAAGAATGGAGGAAGGAGGGACTGTATAGAGGGAAAGGAGAGGTGGGAGGGCTGTGGGAAAGGAAAAAAATAATGGAATGAATCAAACACCATTACTCTATGTAAATGTATGAATATGCAAATGGTATGCTGTTACCCATGTACAAACAGAAACAACAGGTATCCCATTTGTTTACAATAAAAATAAATTATATAAAAAAAAAGAAGCACACCTGGGTGCCGGGTGGGGCTGTTCCACGTGCAAGAAAACCTGTCCACCTGGAGGTGGGAGGGCGGGTTCTCGGTGGGCTCTCTGGGTCCAGGCCAGAGCCTGCAGGAGCCCAGAGCTGTCGAGGCGCTGCGCAGGTCTCCGCCAGGCTGCGAAGGGCCCTCCTGCCTTTTCCTTCTACCTCCATGGGGCCAGATTTCCCTCTCGTGCTCCAGCAGGAACAGCAGACTGGAAGGCAGAGGAATGAGCGTCAGCGACTCCAACAAGCCTAGATGCTAACTAGACTCAAAAAGATCCAAACAGTGCCGCACTCCTCATTAATCATTTTTTGCTTTGGTCAATGTATTTATTATTTATAAAAGTGTGATTTCTGCCAACATACAATGGGCTTATTATTTTTTAGTGAATTAAAAATACATTTTGGGAATTTCTAAGTGTAAATACCCGATACAGCAAGTATCATCAAGATCTATAACCTAGAGAAACAAGAGTTCTTTGCAATGCTTAAAAATTAAGATTAGTGCCCGGTGCCATGGCGCACGCCTGAAATCCCAGTGGCTTGGGAGGCTGAGGCAGGAGGATCATGAGTTCAAAGCCAGCCTCAGCAATGGTGAGGCACTAAGCAACTCAGTGAGGCCCTGTTTCTAAATGAAATACAAAGTAGGGCTGGGGATGTGGCTCAGTGGTCAAGTTACCCTGAGTCCAATCCCCAGTACCACCCCCCCCAAAAGAAGTCAAGCTTAGTCAAGCGCTCCTTACAGCCACAAGTTTGAGCCCCCCCCAGGTCATTCTCAGCTCGGTCCCCCACCCTTAGTCTTCCCACATCTGTGAATTAATGGAACTAACTCGGCAGGTCCTCTCTTCCTATGTGTAGAGTGGATGGGACGCTCAGGTCAAAGTCATTTCTCTTAGAAATGTTAACCACATATTCCTTCAGAAATCCTCAACTTTAAATTTCAATGTCTGCTTTCTAAATGTAGAAATTATGTGGTTATAAAAAAAGTACTCCATGGAACCTGTGGAGCACAGGCCTCGGGCTGCCCAGCCCTCCCGCATGGCGGACCTGACGCCGCAGAGCCGTGTGGTCCGCACGGCTCCCCCTGCCGGGGCGCAGGCTCGGGGCTTGTCCTCAACTGCAAACAGGAAGCCACGGTTTCTGCGGCTGTCTCATCCTAACTCTAGCCCAGAGCATCTTAGCACTAAAAAGAAAAGAAAAGGAGGAGGAAGGAAAGCACCACCTCTCGTAGAGAGAGGTTTGTCTCAGACCGATGGGTCCCGCTGGAGGGGATTGTGTCCCTGAAGGCCACCTCCGCCCTCAGAGACATGCGGTCCGGCCCTCTGTCCCAGGACCCCACCAGGGCTTGCGTGAACCCAAGCAGGCCGGGTGTCCACAGAGGGAACGGGTCGCGTTCCTGCTGTAACCTGCCTCCCTCTCTGCACAGGAGCTTGACGGGCTCGTTTCCCGAGTACCCCAACGTGGAGGAAGGAGGGTCCGCTGTGATTTTCTCCAACAAGACCCCAGAACAGGTACGGATTTGCTTGCTGTGGCTCTCTCAGGACCACAGTCCTTTAGACGTTAGGGTCAGCGGGGTCGCGGTGCCCTCAGGTCGGGTCCCTTCCCGCCGACGCTGACGGGGATGTGCTCCAGGCTGCGCCTCAACGCCTGGCCCTTCAGAGCGGTTGCGAAACGATTCATCCTTCTCCCGTCCGATCCTGGAGGAGACGTGATGATGCGAAGGCCGTTTCTGGGGTGACGTCTGAGCAGCCTGGCTCAGGTGCCCTCTGCCCAGGTCCCTGCCTGCCTCTCAGGCACAGCTCCTTCCCGGCCGGCCCATCCCCAGACCTCACTGCCGGCCATCCACCCGCTTTGCCCCTTGCGTCTCAGGCCACTGGCTCGTGGCCAGCTCTCCCCCAGCCCTGGGGCCCTCCATCAGGACTTGATACCAAAACGAATAAAGGAATCATGCTGAGAAACTGGACGAGAGCGGTACAGGATCAACTGACAAGCTGACTGAAGAAATGAAAGAAGACCGGGATGGAGAGGTTGGTGGGTCCCCCAGGGAGAAAGGCTCGGGAAGTACAAATGCACAGTACCTTCCCACCATTTCTATGCAAATGATGCAGCTTCAATCAAAATTAAAGTAATTTTTATATTGACACATTCATTTTCACGTTTATCTG
This sequence comes from Sciurus carolinensis, assembly GCF_902686445.1. Lineage (NCBI taxonomy): Eukaryota > Metazoa > Chordata > Mammalia > Rodentia > Sciuridae > Sciurus > Sciurus carolinensis. The sequence goes on along the minus strand of NC_062215.1, from coordinate 179,248,400 downwards.
GAAAACTGCATGGAAATACCCAATTTTTTTTTTTTTTTTTTAACTAGGATGATGGGGAGGACCGTGTGTTGTAGGGATCAGTCGAAAAATCCTAAAGTACTCAAGGACCACAGTACTAGGGAAAGAGCAGACAGAGGATGGCAACAAGAAGAATAGCAGCCCACCTCCTTCAGCAAATCCTGTGTCCCAGAAATGGAGTCAGACAGACACCGGGCCCCATGACGTAGCAGCAGGGAAGGAAGGACTTCTCAACAGACAACACTGGGATCGATGGCTCGCCATTTAGCACGATCACGTAGGTCCTGACCTCCCTTACACACACAGTAAATTTCAGATGCATTAATATTTGTGTGGGATATTAGACCTTGAATTTACAGTAAAATGTTGGAATATTTAACAATCAGAGAGAGCGGAATGATCTAGAAGCATGTCACTGCAGGAGAATCAGCCAGAAAACAGACCAGAGCATCTGTCTATGTGAAACTCAAAGGGCAAAGCCCAAATCCTAAATGCAGTTCCAGTCATGTCACTAAGGAAAGAACTTGAGTTGTGTGGGATGATGGGCAGCATTCATATTTAAAGGGTTATCAGAAAATAAGAAGAAAACTGAATGTTCCAGGAGAAAAGAAGTCAAAGACTATTCACAGAATTTTAAAAAATTTTTAAATTCACTAGCAAAGACATTTAAATGTAAAATAATTTTGCTGTATCTCTTTACTTGTACAATTGGTGAACATTTAAATTGAGATAAGAAGTCAGTATGCTAGCCCACTCCTTGGTATTTATTCAAAAGAACTAAAATCAGCAAACTATAGTGATACAGTCACATCAGTGTTTGTAGCAACACAATTCACAATAGCCAAATTATGGGACCAGCCTAGATGCCTGTCAGTAGTCGGACAGATTAAGAAAACGTGGTATGGGTGCACAATGGAGTTTCACTCAACCATAGAGAAGAATGAATTGTGGCATTTGCTGGTAAATGGATGGAACTGGAGAACATCACGCTGAGTGAAATGAGCCAGACTGGAAAGACAGGGGTCCAGTGTCTTCTCTCATCTGCAGAAGCTAGGGCGAAATAAGGGGAGTCAGATCTCATAAAGATACAAGGAAGGTCCGTGGAGCAGACGAAGGTCGAGAGGAGGGAGGAGGGGAGGGAGGAGAGGCAGAGGCAGAGTGAGTCTAACAGGATCAGGTCGTGTGCACGTGTGGTGCGCCACAGGCAGTTCCACCCTTACATGTATGCAGAATGTACCCACCAAAAATAAGTAAAGAGACAAATGAGTGAAAGGAAGATCAGTAGAGTGGAGGAGGGGTAGTGGGGGGGACAGGGACTGAAACGGAGTCCATCAAATTCCACGGATGCTTGATGTCACCAGAATGAACCCAGATTCTGTGAATAGCTATAATTCTCTACTTAAAAAACACAGCAGTGAAGAAGGAAGAAGTTGGTGTGCGTGTGGGAAGAGTCACTTTCCTACACTGCTGGTGGATGCAGGAACCAGCAGGGTACTTTTTAAGGAACATGTACCAAGGGGGACATCAAAAATTTCTCATGTGGATACTGTTTGGCTCATAAATGCTATTCAAGGAATTTATACTAAAGAAAATAATAAGGCAAATTGCTATAGATCAGAAGTCAACCAATTTTTTTCCATAAAGGGTCAGGTATTAAATACTTGAGGCCATGAAACAAACATTCTCTGCCATTGCTACTTGGCAGCCAGAGACGATATGTGAATGAACAGGCGTGGCCGTGCGCCAGGGAAACTTCATTTCAAAAGTGGGCAGCAGGCCAGTCTGGCCCATGTGCCCTCATTGGCTGGCCCCCGGCATGGAGATTGCAGGCACCCCATTTTGGGCACTGGCACAGAAGAGACCCGCCTTATGTTCTCGAACAGGGAATTGAATAGCTTGAAGCAGAGTGTCGCAGTGGAACCAAGCTGCAGGTCAGGGCTCCCTGCCCACCCTGCAGCCAGCCTGTCCCCACGCGCCTGCCGGGCCTCAGGTGGACACACAGGTCCCTCTTTAGCCAGCAAGGCTCCCCTCCACTTCCCCAGGAGTCACTGCTGTCGGCTGCCCCTGGGTGTCAAGGCATTTACCAGTCTGCTGACGTGCCCTGGTATTGGTGCACTCCTTCCTGCGTTTAGGTCTTGCCCCTGAAGCTGCATCTCCAGGCACCCGTTGTCATGAGAGCCCACAGCAAGCAGGCTGCATGCTCGCTTAGGAAAGTAGCAACTATGGGCTTAAGACGGCGGTAGAATGCAGAGTTGTCCACCAGAACCATCCAGAAGGGGAGTTAGCTTCAGTCCAACTGAGCAGAACTGGGCTGTTGGGTTAGTACACTTCAGTGGAGCAGAGGGCCCCGCAGCGCAGCTTGGCTCTCGGGCAGAGGATGTAAGAGTGGGAGGCGCCAGGTGACTGCAAGTCACATCCCTGCTCGCTGGCACATGCTGGGCCCACAGCGCAGACAGTGACTCCCCCTCTGCCTGCCTCTCCTCATCCGGAACTCGTGCTGGTAATACCTCCTCCTGCACTGTGGCAAGAGTCAGGTACGGTCTGTGTGATGCTCCTGGAACCCAGTTTGTCACGTCCAAGTCTTTCAGAAAGTCCTGGCAGTTACTGGTGACGTCAGACACAGTGCTGGCCTGGCAGCGGTTGTCATAGCATGAGGAGACAGCAGGCCAAGCACAGTCGCCATAGCCACTTAAGTGGCTCCATTGTCTTTCTAAAACACAAAAATAAAACAAATGCTGTTTATGAAATGAGGTTAACAGTAGCATACAACCCCCCAGGACTCGTATGTAGAACGTACAAAGTACTCTTAGACTTCCACACAGGACCAAGAACCCAATCCAAAACTGGGCAAAGGCTTGCACAGGCAGTGCACAGAAGAAGATTCGTGAAAAGCAAGTCCAAATGTGCAGGATGCTCAACATCACTGGTCCTTAGGGTGGTGACCGTGCCTCACCCTTGCTGGGGTGAGAACAGTGCAGAAGACCAACCCAGATGTCAGGACTGCAGGAAAGGAGACCTCACGCGGCTGCTGGCGGTGAAGTGGCGCTGCTGCTGTGGAGAACGGTTTTTGGCAGCTTCCTGCGAGTTCACCATGAGCTGACCCCATGGCCCAGAGCTTCTGCTCTTAGGACACTTGCCCAGAGAAGCGAAAACATGTCCATGCAAAAACATGCATGGATATTCATAGCAGCCTTGGTCAAACAGCAGAAATCTGAAGCGGCCTCGGTGCCCATCAGCGGGTACGTGGATAGGACGAGCGGGCACAGACACGCAGTGGAATATTATTTGGTAATAAAAAGGGACACACAGCTGATGTCCACTACAAAGTAGGTGAGCCTCCCAAGCACCATGGAGGGAAAGGAGCTGGGAAGAGCAGACTGAATCATCTGCGTCCGTGGTGCAGAAGGTTCAGAGAAAGCAAAATCTGTGGCGACAGAAAGCAGGCTAGTGCTTGCCTGGGAAGGAGGACAGACAGAGGTCATGACCATGGACATGAAGGGATCTTTCTGGGGGGATGGAAATATTCTAAAAGTGACTTACGGTGATGGTTACACAACCTGATAAATTTGCTGAAAGATTATTGAACTGTACACTTGGAATGGGTGACTATAGGATATGTAAAATGTGCCACAGTAAAATTACACTTAAAAAAAAGAAAACAGGCACTGGCCAGATTTGTAGAGCTATAGGAGTTCTTTATGAATTAGAAAAATAATTTCTTGTCTGCAAACTCATTGCAAGTATTTGTGCACATGTGTGCACATACACGACTGTGAAAGTGCACGTCTGATTCTGGAAGGTTTTGCACAATTAAGGAGCATGAGCAAAATCAACTCAGTATTGACTTCAAAAAAACATCTGAAACAACTATAAGGCGGCTCGTTTTTCACCATGTGGCTGACATAAAACAAGCTGTGATAGGCAGCAAGGACCTGGAGGGGAGCCCCTTCCTTCATGCTGGTGGAAGTGTAAATTGGTCCAACCTAGGACAGTGTCACAGCAGAACATGCTCTTGATCTAGCTTTTCACTTTTAAGAAATAAAAACTGGGCACGGTGACGCATACCCGTAATCCCAGTGGCTCAGGAGGCAAGAGGATTGTGAGTTCAAAGCCAGCCTCAGCAAAAGCAAGGCACTAAGAGACCTTGTCTCTAAATAAAAGATATACTGCCTCATCACAGGCCCCAAAACAATGGGGTCAGCTGATCATGCTGATAGCCAGAATAAACCTTTCCTCTTTTTAATTTGATCATCCCAGATATTTGTTACAGTAATGGAAAGCTGATTAATAAAATGATAAAGTTACTTTTTATACTTTAAACCATAAAAACTAAACCCCTAAGAACAATATAGTTAAATATCAACAATACAATCCTACAAAATAACCTTCAGCACTTTGGGAAGCCACTGACAAGGCATAATCAAGTAGAGGTCACCCCCAGGAAGATGGTTTGGCATAATATACAGGAGGTAAGCTGGAAGAATCTTTGTCTTACCTCCTCAAGTCCAGTTATTTTAGTGGCATACCTCTTTCTTCAGAGGTAACCATTGTACCAAATTTGGAGTGGGTCATTTCCTGGTATTCTTTATATTTGGACTACATACATAATTTCCTAAAAATTGTAGATCACACACTTTTAATTAACTATGCATTTCATTCCATAGAATAAAATCCTTCTAGAAGCATCTTGTCTCTTTTCCATCTACATTATGAAATCGATCCAAGTTAGCACCCATTCAGCTACGTACTGACCAAGTCCCTGGACTCTTTTCATCCTATCCCCCTTATTTATAAACTGGCCTTAACAGCCCTACCCCTGGCGTGTCCGCAGCGAATGAGCTCAGCTTTGTGAGGCCCTCAGCACTGTGCCTGGCATACCGTTCCTGCTTCGTATGGGATATTGGCTTCTCTCTGGAGCTGGGGAAGCACCTCCGAGAAGCCTCCCAGCTGGTCTCAGTCAGGACCAGTGGTGAGCAGAGCCCGGGGGCCAAGCAAGGGGCCTCCTGCCATGGTCACCCTGGTCTCTCCAGCATTCACAGCTCCCAATGGCAAAGAGATGGCCCAATGAACTCGTGTCATACCACCTGAGTTGCATGACCTCTTACAGACCTGTCTGCATCCTCCAATAGTGTTGGTCCTATATAATGTGCGATTGAGGGGCTTTTGAACAAGAATATTAAATTTTATAGGAAATATGAAGTATATCTTGGGTGAACGAATAAAACTCAGAGAATTGATGGAAAAGGGAGGTTATTGTGAGACAGCTGTCACCATCAGGGTCCAGGCGAGAAGCAGCATCCTCAACTCGAGGCAGGGCTGGCATGGCCAGCCAATGCTGGACGTCGAGGAACCCGAGATGTCTGGTGTTTGTGGGGCCCCTGGGACCAGGTTAACCCTGAAGGAGGCAGGGACCTGGACTCAGAATGTGTAGCCTCTGTCCACCTACCCTCTGGGCCCCCACTGTACCTCCCTCCAACAAATCCAGGTCAAGTAAACGGTAGGTGGGCCTCCACAGCCCTACCCACACGACCATCCCAGGCCCAGAGCAGGCAGAGAAGGGTCCTGCAGCAAAGTCACTTCAGACAGGAGAGCAACTCTCTCCACTGCTGCCTAAATGCTGTGATAATTTTGGGTTGTTTTCCAGGTAATTGAGGATATCATTGCAAACCAAGTAGAGGAGGAAAAGAACAAAAAGAAAAAGAAGAAGGGGAAGGGGAAGAAAAAGAGAAAGGAGAAGGTGAAGAAAATCATCAAGGAGAAACCCAAGGTAAAGAGTTTGGGGGTTCAGAAGTTTGATTTGGTTTTCCCTTCAGTGCCCCCTTTGAGCCTTCCGTCAACGTGAACTCTCTTGAGACCGCAGCCGCTCATTTCCCAGGGAGATCATTCCATCTGCCGGCTTCATTTTGTGTTTGGTTGATGGACATTCAGTTGCCATCTTTCCTATGACTTCAAAATACCTCTCAGGATAAACAGTGGGTTCACAACTCAGATACATCACACAGCTTTGAATTTCCATTCCGCAAAACGAATTACCCCTTTGTCTTTCCTCAAAGATAGAGTAGTAGAGAGAAGGGAAAATTGCCTTACAAACCAAGTACCTCTGGAAAAGCAGAATAACCGTGTCTAGTCTAACCCACGCACATTCGTTGAAATCCGTCACTCACAGTGACATCTGCGATGTGCTTTAGCACAGTGTTCATTTCTTACAGTCCAGAGGAAGTCAGAGTCCACACGGTGCCACCAGGGCCTGCCTGGTGAGCTGGGAGCGAGGGTGCGGCCTGTCAGCTGCTGCGACCTTGCCAGGGTTGTTGGAGGGGCTTCATCTCCGAGCAGGTGGGAGGGCCGTTGTGTTCCCGGGGCTGGCGAGTGCTCTCGGCCTGAACTCCGTCAGGGAAATGGAGCTCACGCTTCAAGATGGTACCGTCCTACATGTGCCAGTGTTCAAGCAAGAGTTCACTGCACACTAGTGCTGCCTCGCAGCTGACCAAAGCGTCATCTGCTTCACCTCCAAGAGCGGGCCCAAAGGTGTGGTCCCGGAACACTGGATCCCTAAAAGTCGTGATCCTCGGTGACCCTGCATAGAGGCAGAGGCCCAGCTGTGGCTCAAGCAGCCGCGGTCACGCTTCTCATGTTCCAAGACGTGATGGCAGCCAACACTCAGATTTCCCTGTGGGAGAAGCAACTAGGCAGCCGGGCCGACTGTGCCTGGGAACCCTGGTGCCAAGTAACAGTGGGAGAAAGGCCTGGACCAAGGACATGTGAGCAGGAGAAGAAAGGAGAGGGTGGACATAAACTGACAGTGCCCAGCTCGTACACAGACCCAGGCTGGACAGTGGGGACAAGGTCCAGCACATTCCAAAGCCCCTGGCATGACCGAGGCTTGCCGGGGTCCAGCCCTAGCAGGGGTCGTAGTGGTCACAGGTGATGGAGGAGGCGTCGGCGAGGTGGAGAACAAAGCAACACAAACTCAAGGAATGGATGCTAAGTTCTAAATTTTATTTTTCCCAGCCAGCTTTTTATACGTGAAAAGGTAGGCAGTTACACATGTTTTTTCAGAACAGGAAAAAGTCATAAGGAGAAAAACAAAAATATTTTGTATGATCATTACTAGACTAGACAATGAAGTATTCTAATTATTCTAGTAATTGCTTACTTGTGATAACCTATAACTAAACAATAAGACATATTAATATTTAACTGATCATAAAGGTTAAAGCAAGTTCAGTAGGGTTGAATAAACGTCAGTCATGTGACTACTGCTGTAGTTAATCAATGCTAGACATTTTGAGCTAACAAATATATGATATCATCTTATCCTGTGTGAAATTAACATTGAGGAGCACTTTATTTCTTCTGTTCCTGTTATTCCTTCCTGATGGGGTTGGAATTATTTGCCTACGTGTTTCAGGTCATCTGAGAGTAGTCAACCGGGGATCGGCAGCTAGCATCTGTTTTTGTATTTTCTCATAGCAGTCTTGGTTACTCAGAGTTTCATAGCAAATGACTAAATCTGAAATCACTGTTCCATTGGAAGTCTGATTTTTATGTTCTAACCCTGGTTCTGTTAAGACCCCTATTTTCAGGGAAAACACATAAAACGTTAATAGTAAACCTACACATATTAAGCAAGCAAGGAAGGAAAGTCCACAACCGAATTCCCAATAGGATGAGACTTTGCAGACACTTTTATTACTCAGCGGAATCCTTGTCAAGCACTGAGGGGAACTGCAGGTGGCGTAACAGAGGCTGCCCAGCTGGAGCACATGGTCCTCTCCCCTGGACGCTCCCCTGCACTGACAGCAGCAAGCCCTGCATCAGCCTCGTTTGTGTCTGCTGCTTTCTTTAGCCACGTCCCATTACTGTTCCACTGCATGGACAAACAAGGAGACAGCCCTTACTGCTCACGTGGGGCACAACCCACGCCATGCAGCAGATGCCCTTGGTGCTCTCTCAGGACCATGGCGCAGACTCCCTGGCTCCCAGAAGGCCAGTGCCAACAGCACACAACTCCATTCCTCCCCCACGGACCTTGTCCCTCCTGCAGCAGCCGGCACCCAAGGACGGGCATGTGACGTCACCAAAACCCAGGTCTCACGCCTGCCAGCTGGACAACTCAGAGGGTTAGCTGAGGCTGTCTCACAACTGCATGGAGTTCAGCTTCTCCGTCCGCCCAGGGTTGCTTCCCTCACCCCTCCCTACGGGGGACGTTCCCATTAGGCCACTGGCCTGATTCTCTAAGGGTTTCCAGGGGCCTGACCCATGAGACCACTCGTGCCCTACTGTCCTGCCTGGACCAGAGTTCTCACTTGCTCCAGAGGGGAAAGGACTCGATAAGGGGAAGTTAACACGATAAGGGGAAGTTAACTCGATAAGAGTTAACTTCTAGAACCCTCTTCTCACGCTGCAAGATGATTGTGAAGCACCTACAAATAAAGAAAATTGGAAAAATTTCAATTTTATTGTAAGCATCTTTTCCTCTAAATATGCATGAGAGACTTTATGCTTGCAGATTAAGAATTCACTGTTAGTGAAACTTGCTCCATAAAAATTTGAGATTATCAGCCATGCAAAGTGGTCATTGGCAGGTGAAGGGATTTTATTAACTAGCTATTAAAGGCTCAATTAATGATGAACAGTTTAGGACAAAAGCAAAGTTGAAGAGCATCAGCATTTATGAAGTACTCACAAATGGAGGGGCAATCCTTCAGAATTACTTTAAAATTAGCATATTCATGGAAAGTACAGATCTACAAAGGGACAGGTGATTATTAAGAGAAGAATTGGTGCTCTCTAATGAAAATGAAGCATTTAAATCATGTTACCAAACTTTTTGGAGATCAAATTATATTTTCAGTGGGCTCTTTAAAGTTATTCTATAATTGTTTGTAGAGTTTCTAGAATCATTTCTGAGACCAGCTATTCCAATTCTTGTGTGGGGATTTGTATTTTGACCTGTAGAAAAAGACATCTGTTAGTCTTCACAACCGGCTGGCAAGACGCAGGAGAGACAGGAGTTCTGCTGACCTTGCATAGAGCCGGCTCACCTGCCCCTGCCTGGCTCACCTGCCCCTGCCCTGGCACAGCAGCCCCTGCACTGGCTCACCTGCCCCTGCCCTGGCACAGCAGCCCCTGCCCTGGCTCACCTGCCCCTGCCTGGCTCACCTGCCCCTGCCCTGGCACAGCAGCCCCTGCCCTGGCTCACCTGCCCCTGCCCTGGCACAGCAGCCCCTGCCCTGGCTCACCTGCCCCTGCCTGGCTCACCTGCCCCTGCCTGGCTCACCTGCCCCTGCCCTGGCTCACCTGCCCCTGCCCTGGCACAGCAGCCCCTGCCCTGGCTTACTTGCCCCTGCCTGGCTCACCTGCCCCTGCCCTGGCACACCTGCCCTGGCTCACCTGCCCCTACCCTGGCTCACCTGCCCCTGCCCTGGCATAGCAGTCCCTGCCCTGGCTTACTTGCCCCTGCCTGGCTCATCTGCCCCTGCCCTGGCACACCTGCCCTGGTTCACCTGCCCCTGCCCTGGCTCACCTGCCCCTGCCCTGGCACAGCAGCCCCTGCCCTGGTTCACCTGCCTCTGCCCTGGCTCACCTGCCCCTGCCCTGGCACAGCAGCCCCTGCCCTGGTTCACCTGCCTCTGCCCTGGCTCACCTGCCCCTCCCTGGCACAGCAGCCCAACTGTGGAACTATTCTCAAGGTGATCTTGTAATTGATGATTGTTGATCACCAGTCAGAAAGTGTGGAAAGAGCTCAAGTAAAAAGACTTATAGGATTATCTCTTCAGCTAACTAATTTGAATAAAAAAGATCATTTTTTCCAAAATATCACAAAAGTAGAAAGTTAAAAGCTCCACAAGTCCATGAGATGGTTACAGATAAGCCTGATATGGTGGTAGGTGGCAGGGTTGGGGGGTGTATTATACACGCAAAAACAGCCATGAGTACGTCTGGGTACTCGGCTGAATCTCACCATGAAGCCATGCCTCTGAAGGTCCAGCATATTGTGGGGATGGAGGAGTAAGAAAGAGTGGGGTTGTTGTCATGTTGGGATCTCTGCAGTTGTACACAACATTTTAACATAAAGTGTCTGTGACTAGTAATCTTGCAGTCCTTTGATCATCGCATCAAGAAGCTTAGCAAAGCAATTTAATGTTTAAAATCAAAAGTTTTCAACTCCTTATCTCGATCTGGAGACTCTCCAGGCCGAGATGGTGAAGGAGGGGACGGAAGAGCTCCACCCACACGTCTTCATTTTCAGCTTTCAGCTCCTGAGCAGGAAAAACAAAGGCACAATAAACACATTCACACAGAGCTTCCAGAACTTAGTCTCTCATTCCAAGGCAAGAAAATGAACCTTTACTTAAACCTCGCATCTCGCGCACGTATCAACTCCGGATGTATCAAGGACTTAAAGGTAAAGCCACGAGGCCTTGAGAGGAACAAGAGAAAACCGCCTTCAAGGACCCAGGACACCAAACGTAGGATCCCCGAAAGCGCAACTTGACAAATTGGACCTCATCAAATTCAGACCTTTTGCTCTGTGAATGACCCAATGAAGAGGGTGAGAAGATAAGCTACAGACTGGGAGAAAACATTTGCAAACTGTCTGTGTGACCAAGGACTAGCATGTATCATAGAGAAAGAATTCTCAAAATTTAACAGTAAAAAAATAGCTTTCATGGGATCCTTGGTTTTAACTCAAAATTATTAAGGATTGCAGATGAGAGGGGAGAGGGCTTTGTGAGAGTCCCTTCCAGGACGTTCTTTGCAGACCTCTAACGGTCTCCACAGACATGCCTTCAGTACCAGAGGCCTTCCATTTGCCTGGCAGTCAGTAATGGAACACTGTGAAGTCCATTCTTGCAAATGTTTTCTTTTTTTTTTTTTTTCAAGTCACATATTAAACCATTTGGAATTGCTTGGAACGTAACACATGGTTGATCACATGGGAGCTGGAGTCTTCTCAAAATTCACTGCAGCCAAAAGAAGTGATGCAACTAGTGCTACAATCCTTGGATCTATGCACTGCACAGTTACCTTTGCAAGTTCTCATTCAGCTGTGGGGCCACCCGGCTGTCTGACCTCAGTGCCTCCCCTCCAGTCCCTTGGCCGTAGAGCTGGATCGGGCATCTTCTGTGCCCACTGCAATGCAGTAGCAGGGTAGTATGGAGAAGGTAGAGGCTGAGCACTTGAGCTATTGAAAAAATGGGGTCCTCTCTGGGGAACAGAGACCCCCAGAATGGTGCATGAACTTGTATGTAGTGCTGCGTTCTCTGGGAGAAAGGCGTGTGAGCTTTCTCTGTTTTCAAGGAGTCTTTCTCCCGTAACAAGCCGCCTAGAGAAAGGACACACTTGGTCACACAGAGGGGCCACAGGAAGAAGAGACTGCACGTGAAGAAGAGACTGGTGGCCTGCAGGCACTGGAAGCTCCGTGGAAGACATGGGACGTCAGTTAGGAGGTCTCTGGGGGTCCACGCTCTTAGGCCAAGTCTGTCCTGCCCACAGTTCCGTGGCCGCCAGGTGACCAGGAGGCACCATTGCCTCTTGGGGACAAGCACAGCCGCCTTTAGCCTAGGCCCCTGCCCCTCTGCTGCCATCTGCAGTCTGATGCAGCAGCCAGGAGTCCCTGAACTCTGCTGGGCACCTACACAGCACTTGGACAGCTGCGGAGGAAGGGGTAGCCCAGGTGAAGACCTGAGGGGCATCGGGAAGAGCCCTGCCCGATGACGGTGCTGGGGGAGTCCGTGGTGCTGAGGCGGGTCCAGGTGTTTCAGTGGAGCGTGGCAAGGTGAGGGGCAACGGAGCTGGCTCTAGAAGTGTCCGTTCCAGCCGTGAGCTGGGGACACAAGCAGGGAGATTGAGACTGGTGGTGTAGGCTTGGTACATGCCTGTGCAGGAGGCTCGGGAGGACGGGGTGGTGTGCGTGGGGAACCCCTGTGGCCTCAGTGGAGAATCTGGGCGGCGTCTACATGCTAGGGCAGGAGACAGGGTGTGACCAGCGAGGGGCCGGGAACAGCCCCGGGAGCAGGATGACACTCAGCGCCCTGGAGTCCCGGTGTCCTTGCCCAGGTGCATGAATTTCTGCAAGAACAGGAAGGCTCTCCTCCTGCCCATCCCTGTGAGCAGGGGGAGCTGAGGATGTGGTGGAGGCAAAGCCAGGAGGCTGGGTGAGGAGGGAGGCCTTCTCGGGTCAGAACTGCAGAGCCAGGTGACTGTGTGCTGGAGGCCCGAGGAGGTGGGGAGCCAGGGGGAGGCACAGAGCGGGTGAGGCAGGCAGGAGCAGGGCCAAGGGGCAGGGGAGGGGCTGCTCTTCCAAGAAGCCACAAAGGGACCAGTGACATCGGGAACTGAACCGGAGGAGGGGAGGGCAGGAGGGAGGTCCTGGGATCCGGGCAGGAGGGACATGGTGCCGCGTAAAGGAAGGGCAGCTTTCTCCTTGGATGGCAGTGCAGAAGGAGCAGAGGGGCTGCCGGGGGTGGAGAAGGGGAAGCCGTTCTGTCCAAAGGGCCCCCACTTTCTCAGCAAGCGGAGACATAGGATGCGGGGCTGGAGAAGACCAGGGGTGAAGGAGGACGAGCAACGCTCTGGCCCTGCTCGGCTGGGAACGGCCAGGCACCTGCGAGCAGGAGGGAGGGAGAGACACGCAGGGCAGGGGCTGCCCAGGACTCGGTGGTCCAATGCCCACCCACAGCTGTGCCACCAGGGTCAGACCCAGATGTAGCAGGTGGGCAGCTCTCATCTTCCCCTGCTGACCTAGGATGCCGATGTCCAGAGAAATGAGATTCCTTCCATGATAACTAAGGAATCAGGAGGGATGCTCTCCCTGTGTTCCTGGGCTGCCTGAAGTGCCATTTCCCACCTCGCCACCCCATCAGCAATGCGTGATTTTGACCAGTAAGCAACACGCACTCGACGCCAGAACGGAGAGTTACTGTGTTAGTCACCACTCTCCAGAGAAACAGGGAAGAGAACCGCCAGGAGAGGGATGTGTGAGAGAGAAAGGCCTCAACCCGTGCAGCCAGGGAGGCCCACGAGCCCACCACCTGCCATCTGCACCCTGGAGGCCCAAAAGCCAGTGGTGTAGTCCATGACCTGAGACTCAGGGGCACTGAGGGTAGGTGAGACTGTGTCCCGGCCCAGGCAGCCAGGCTCCAGGGGACCTTCCTCCACCTTTGGGTTCTTTGCAGGGCTCCAGGGATCAGATCATGCTGCCTCACTGGGGAGGACTGTCCAGGTCCCTCAGTTCACTGTTCTAATGCTAACCTATTCCAGAAGCAGCCTCACGACATACCCAGAAACAGTGTCTAGCCAGATAGCTAGGTATCTCATGATTCAGTCCAGGTGACAGAGTTAACTCTCTCAGTTTTTAAGTAGTTAAAATAATAATAATAATAATAACTAAAGATCACTTGGAACCTGTCACTCAAGGTTAACCATCATTAACATGTTGGTGTTATCCTTCCAGAAGTTTCTTCATGCATGCATGAGTATCAAGTGTTTTCTCGCAACACCCTTTCCTACTAGCCGTGGCCTGTCACGTCCTGTGATGGAACCTGCAGTCAGAAGGGTGAGGCCGTGCCCAGGCGGAGCCTTGATTTTGCTGTGGAGGTTGAGTGCCCCACGTGAGTGAGTCTCCACGCAGTGCCAGCCTGAGCACAGGGCAGAGAGCGGCTCTCCCAGCTGTGAGGCCCCGTTGCCAGAGCAGTGAGGGGTCTGTGGAGTCGGGGTGAGCCTGGGCCATGGGATGTGCTCCTGGCGGAGAGCGCAGCTGGGGTTCCCATGGTCCATGTGAGCAATGGGGTCCTCCTGCCCTCTCCGTCTAACTGGGAGGCTCCTCTGGTGAAGGCCTAACACCTCACAAAGAGAACGGAGCAGATACACATAGGAACAAGCCCCGTCTCTCAGATCTGTTGTTCCTGTTGTGTGAATAGCATTCTGAGGCCTAAAAGGTACAAAGAACTTTGAATCTCTGGTCTTGATGGAAAAGTACGAGCAACGAGCGAGACGACGGGCTGCATGCAGGATGGAAGTAGTTCCGAGGTGCTCGGTATTCCTTCAAGTCCAGTTGCATCAGCTGGGCAGGAAAGTCCAGGCGGTCCTGAGGCTCCAGGAATGAGGCCCAGGCTGGTGGGAGGCAGCCCTGCTCATCGGCGGACCTCGCTCTGCTGCATGTTAGAATTGCCTGGATGGTTTTAAGAACGAAACCCCAGTGTCCATGCCCCCATGGAAGCCGTCTTGCTGAACTGATCTGGGACAGTGCTGGGCACTGGGTTTTTGCCTCTGAGCTCTCCACTGGGTTACGAGGGTGTGCCCAGCGCGGCAGGCTACTCCGCAATATCAGAACAAGGGCTGGCCATGGCTCACCTGAGCAGGCAGGCCCGAGCGCAGAGGCTGGCTGCGCCAGGAGGCACGGGCCAGAGAAGGCGACATGTGTGTGACAGCACAGGAAGGCCCAGGACCCAGGAGCCGTCGGGTGAGAGGTGACCCCGGCAGGCACCGTGGACAGAGGGGCTGTGGGGTGGGCTGATGGGCGCCCCACACTGAAGGGGGCCCCATGGCATGGCACAGAAGGGCCCAAGGATCCCACAGGCAGGCCCTGGAGGTGGAGCTGAAGGACACTCCTGTGGCCCCAGCATCGAGTGCTCAGCAAGCGTGTGCAGAGAGCAGACGGGCTCAGACGCGTTTCTGTGAAACCAAGGCGAGGTCAGAGAGTCAGGAAACAAAACACCAAACAGAATGGGGTTCAGCCACACACGCAAGAAACTTTCCCCAGAAGTAAGCACCGTGTTCCTCCTCGTCATCTGGCAGAACTTCCAAGTCCCCGCAGTGGCGCTGAGGTGAGCAGACGTGGCACGCGCATGCACACAGGCAAAGAGGAAGCTGGAGAGGCCCTGGCTTGAAGGCCATGGTGAGGGGCTGGGCTTTTCCCCTGGACTTTAAATTCTAGACGGCGTTGGGATGGTATCGTTGGTGCAGTTAATAAGCATTGTTTACAAAATGTGTGACATGGCCATACCTGAGCCAGCAGGGGGGTGGGCTGCTCCAAGCCAGCCCCTAACTCCCTGGCTGTCCCTGGCTGGTGCCTGCACACAGCAGGCCCCCAGTGGCGTTTGGACAGTTCTGAGTGAACAGTGGGTGGGAACATGTCTAGGCTCGGATTCCTTACTGGGACTCACTGGCCTTTGGGGTGGCAAAGCAGGTTCCTTGGGTCAGCAGGTGTTAGATGAGGCAAGGAGCGTGCCAGGTTCGAGGCTGAGATGGTGGACCCTGGGCTGGGGGCATCCTCGGGCCAGATCTACAGGCCTGTTCCTTTGTTCTCTCCCCTGAAGATGACCGTAGGCACTGGGATCCTCCCTCTCTCCCTCCCAGCTAACCAGTACCCCTGTGCTTCCCTGCCCCATGCAGAGCAGCCATGTGACTGGTGACCACCTGCCTGCCGGGCTCCTCAGACAGGGCTTCCCTCTGCTCAGTCCGGTTTCTGGCCTCTTGCCCACCTGAGAATGGTGGGGGTAATGGCCGAGACATTTCCATCAGGAAGGGCGAGCCTGAGACAAAGTGACCAGTGTCCTGACATGACTCCATCACAGGAAAAGATTCAGGGGGAAATGACTTTGGAATTGAGATGGCGAATTCAAACCTCCTCGAGAGTCTTTTTCCGCCAGCAACCCTCAAAATGGGCAACGCATAACATGTTTCGGACAGCAACCTGGTAGAAACACGTGTGAAAGGGAAAGCAGAGCCTGCCACTGCGCTGTCATGATAGCATGTTGTGGGACTGCCAGTCACGTCACCACGGCGGAACGCTGAACTGCATTAAGTCCTGGGGATGTTCAGCGTTCGCTATTTCCAACTGTCAGGATCGGATGTTTCCAAAGCTGGCCTGACAGTGTTTCTCCCTGGAGAACTTGGCATTTATTATGGAACTGAAGTTGTTCAAATGGACACTGAGTTACAGTTTTACAAACATGCCTGACGTGTGTTCCAGGCAAGGCCTGGGCTGGTTCTACACAGAGCACGCAGCACCCACAGGATGGGGGGGTCTCAGCCCAGGAGAGAGTGAAGGCTGGATCACACGTGGCCAGTGCACCCTCACAAAGAAATGGGTGCCCCGAAGAAGGGAATTCTGGCCAGAGAGAGGGTGGGCACCTGCCTGTGCGCCAGCTCCCCACCCCAGTTCCAGCCACAGTGATGTCCCAATGGCCAGTCCTGCCATAGACCCTGCCTCACACCAGGTCCCAGCTTGAGGAGCACGGCTGCAGGTCCTTCCAGGGCCCAGCATCTCGTCGCTGTTGGTCCCTGTCTGCCTCTGCCAGTCCGTCTTGCTCTTTCCCCACCGCCGCTCACGTCCACCTGCCCGGCCCGTGTGGTTCGCCAGTTCCACTGAAATTCTTCCAGTTGTCCAAGCAGAGCTCAGACTTCACGCGCGCCATTAAATCTGCTGGAAATACTGTCCAGCCACATGCTCCCCTTCCCTGGAGTCCTCCTCCTCTTCCTCGTCTTCATCCATTCACGATATAGTCTCCCCGGGTCCTGCAGGGGCTCCCTGAGGCCAACAGAGGACAATCTGAGTGTTGAACATGAATGTCGACTGAAGGGTAGTTCAGATCCATGGGTCCTTGGTGAGAGCTGGAGAGAGAAAAGGGAGAGAAGAGGAGACAGAGAAAGAGCCCAAAAACAAGTAGCACTGCTGACAGGCCCACCTGAGTGACTTCACGTTGTCCGCGACCCGGCCCCTCCGCTCCCCCTGGCCCAGTGCTGCATCTCAGCTCCCCTTGCAGGTCTGGCTTGCGCCAATATCCTGGCACCTAGAGTGGTACAGTGACCGACCCTGAGCTGGCCTGCATCCTGGGTGGACTTCTTAACTGGTGGCCATTGGTTTCAGGGGGGCCCTGGAGGTGGCTCATGGCCGCACAGGTTTGAGCCCCTGTATTTCTGGGTCCAGCTTCTTCAGGGCTGGTGGCTTCCACCAGCCGCAGCACCCTGCATGTCTTATCAGCTGGGGTTCGGGGCAGGCTCCCGTGACCCCCTGGAGCACCCAGGGCCTCCACTCTGTAGTCTTGGGATCTCCCATTTCACATGTCCACCTGTCCTGGCCAAAAGCTCCAGGAGAACAAGGGCAGTCAGCCCCTGCAGCCTGGTGACACTATTGGAACAGACCAACAGCCACCTCAGCAAAGCAGAGCTGAAGGAGTTACCTGGGTTCAGAGGTTGGTCATAGTCCAAGGCAGCTGAGCACAGATGGGTGTCGGGGACACAGAAGCCGTGAAGGCCAGCTGTACACGGACCATGCCATGGTCTTGATCAAATATTTGATCAAGAGGGGCTGTGGGGAGTCACTGGGGGCACCTGGGCTGGCCTCTCTCTTGACCAGAGATAACTGACAGAAGCCATGTCCGTGTGAATTTGGGTGGGAATCACATTCCCCGGAGCAGGTGCCACAAGCTCTAGACTGGGACCCCCTCAAGGAAGCCCAAGGCATTCCCTCCCACGTAGCCCACCATGGCCTCACCTGTCAGGCTAGCAGTCTGTGTGTGCACAGCTCAATGCCGTGGCCTGAAGCCGAGTTCAAGCGGCCTGGCTTCCTCAGCAGGTGGGACGTGGGGATGGACCGGGTGGTCCCAGACAAGCCCCTCCATTCCTATTGGTGCACCTTACCTGAATGTGTTAGGAAACTAACCAGGGTGCAAACACTTTCCTGGTGTCTGGCTTCTCGGCTCCGTGCAGCGTCTTCGGGGTTTGTCCCATCACGTGTGTCAGTGCCTCAGTCCTTCCCAGGCCACGGAGCACTCTGTTGTCTGGATGTATCACATTTTATTTATCCATTTATCTAAGGATAGAACATGTATATTTTCAGCTCACTCTTAAGCTAACAGATGTTCGCCTGTTGCGCACAGGCAGAGGTGCGAGACCGCAGGGCTGTAAGGCCCTCTATCCAGTGGGAACGGAAGATGGTCACAGGAAGGAAGGGGACTGGGCCAGGCGGCCACGGGAGAGGTTCCTCCGGGGAGAGGAGGCCTGTCCAAGGCCAAAATTGTCAAAAAGACTTAGAGGAGGGCAGCCTTCCAGGCAGAGGGGCAGCAGGAGGAAGGACAGGAAGCAGAAAAGAGCACATCATTGCACCTTCTTGGAGGCCTTCTGGGTGTGGCTGCAGCTGCCTCAGGGTGGGAGGTGGCTTGTGCAGGTGGTAGAAGCAGGTGGGACTTGGTCTGGGTGTCACCCCTGGGAGGGCTGGCGAGGCCTGCTGCAGGGCTTGGACCCTGTCCTGTGGGGACCAAGGCCCCGAGGAACTCCCACACGGACCTCTTTGTGGGGCTTCAAAGGAAGGAAGGAAGGAAACCGAGTTGGATCTGCCCCCAAACGCTTGTGGCAGATGGACTGAGTTGGCAGTTGGGAGCAAAGGGCCCAAGCAGAGGGGAGAGGTCCCCAGAAAGCAAAGTGTAGGAGGCAGAACAGGCGGCATCTGGGATGGGAGGAAGAAGGGGAAAGGCGTGGGACCCCGGGCACGCGCTGTGCAGCCCAGGGCGTGTGGGTGCACCGTGGGTGACCGCTGCTGCACCCAGACCCGACGCTGGCAGGGCCGTCTGTGCTGAGTCACAGGCCCACAGCAGCCGGGTGGCGCCATCTCACATTGCCACAGGGTCTGCTCCCCTAAGGTGTGGAGTGCGGTGAGAAGCTCCTCACAGACACAGTGGGGACCAGTGTGTCCTTTTGCCCTCTGAGGGTGACGATGGCCATGCACTGGTCACCCTAACCTGACTCCTGGTGTGGTATAAATGGTGCCCCACGGTCCTCACAATTGGGAGCAGGGGGACCTGGTGGCCTAGGGGTGGAGACTGCTGTAACCTGGGGCTTGGAGCCACGCGCTCCTGTGCAGGTGGTGGCGGGGTACAGTCCTGACACACCGTCGGCGCAGGAGTCACGGAGGGCCGGGCCAGGCGCTTGGGCACAGGGTGGGCCTGGGCTGCAGAGGCTGGTGAGACCGGGCTCCAGAAGGAAGCTGGGCCTGGTGGGGAAGACTGGTTTCCAGGCTCGAGGGTTCAAGTGAGCAAGAGGAAGGAGCAGTTCTTGTTCCTGTAGAAGCCTCGAACCGGCAAGTGACTCCATAGGTCATAGGATGGAGACAGCTCCCAGCCAGGCTGGGGAGACTCTCAAAGGGATGGGGAAGGATTCAGCCTTCAGCCACCCAAGGCTCCAGTCTTTATAAGACAGGGCCACACGCAGGGCTGGGAGACCCTGAGGAGGGACAGCAGTACAGGCAGGGGACACCTCTCAGAGCCTGGCCATCTGTGCCCTGTTGGTGGACACAGCAGTCTCTGTTCATGGTGGCCAGCAGCAGAGTTGCCCTGGTGACCAGGAGGGACGTTCATGACAAGCCACCGTCCGGCACCACCTCATCTGTGCCTTTCACTGTCTGGTTTTGACAGGTAAACTATACCTGCGATTAACAAACACATTGTTTTGCTCCAAGCAGGAAGAAGAGGAGGAGTGGAAAATGTCACCCAGTGTCTTCCTCCCTTCCATGGAGGAAGGAAATAACTTATACAAAGGTCAGTCTGGAGAGCGCTCCTGGCCACCTGGCACCCTGGCCTGCCTGAGCACTTGGCAAGACCAAGGGCACAGCTACCAGAGGCAGCCAGCCGCTGGCCACCAGGGTTCCTGTCTGTCTCCAGCTCCTTCTGGTGGCTTAGAAGGCATGTCATTGGTGTTCGAGCGAGATGCACGTAGGGTGAGAACATGTTCAGAACTTCTGTCGGGTTTCCTGAACCCCTCGGTCTTCTGCTTAGTGGAGGGAAGAAAAGTATTTCCTAGATGGTTTACGCTGAGGAAATCCATACCATATGCACAGTGAGTGTCGGCTGCAATTAGACCAAGACATGGGCTGGGTTCCGACGCAGCTCTCCCTGCGGTTGGTCAACATACTTAGTATGGCCAGAATCTGCCCGAACTGAGTTGTTCTTCCAGATCTTTCTTTTCTAATTTGCTGGAATGCTTACCCTCAGGATAAAGCCCGATGCAGAATGACCTGTCCGCATTAGCACTGTGGTGGAAATCCCTGAAAAATGCTGATAAGACTGTTTCCAAACCTTAGTCAGTCACGTCCCCCTTCCCAGTTCTGTCCTACCTGGACAGCATTGGTACTGCCACTGATACATATCTCTATATTTTTTAAATAGATTTTTTTTTAAATATAGGTATATTTTTCTAATTGATTCAAGGTTTCAACTCAGTAAACCATGTCTCCTCCTGAGTAACAATGCAATATAGTTTTAGGTTTCATATGGTAGTTTTACGAGATAAAAATGTCCCTATGTCACCTGAGTTCTCTCATAGACCAGGAGTTCCAAGAAGGACACCACACTTCACCCAGTGCCACCTGAGGTGAAGCCACAGCACTGTGACATCTGCTTTCATAGGGAAGAAGGAGGTCAAAGGGGGTCAGCTGGCATTGACTGAGTGCCCAGACACGTGGCTGTACCCTCAAGGGGACGGCTGGGAGGCCCCCAGCCAGCCAGGGCTGAGACCTCAACAGCTCTCAGCACATTAGAGTGCCACGCAGGTCAGTTGCTGGCCCACGTCTGCTCCCTCTTGGCCTCTCAGCAAGCACTGATGGGTCTTCAGCCTATCAGGGTGAACGAGCCTGAGATCTGAAGGTGCCCCTGCACAGCCTGCTTGCAGTGTTGCATGCTGCAGTGGGGTGGGGGGCAAGGGGTGGCACGAGCTGGGCATTCAGTGTGAACGAGGTGACAGCAGGGACATCTGGTGGATCTGGCCAGCAAGGGCGCTGCAGGGCCCGGGGCCTGGTGGAGGCTCCCCTGGCCCTCGGGTAGGTCATCAACAGAAGGACGCTCTCAGAACATGCTTTGCACCTGGCCGTCTGGGCCTTGACGAGCCCCACGTGCTTCATTCTCTGGCTCAGGATCTCCCCACCTCCCAGAGGGTTCGCCTGGGAGCTGCCCTGCAGTCTTGGCCTTGGCCTTCGCCTTCCCATGCCCTTGGGGACATCCTGCTGCTGTCCAGCTTTCTTGTCACTCCCTCATTTTGGGGGTGTCAGTCCGCAGGTGGCCCCGGGAAGGTGGTACCCTGGTACCCTGGGGAGCTGCAGGGGCCCTGTGCGTCTGAACGCGGCCGCGCTCACTCGGGGTTTGGAAGGCCCGGCTCCCTTCTCTGAGGCAACTGTGGGGACGACGAGGGCCAAGACAAAGGGCGGCCAGCGGCCTCTGCCACCACCTCCTGGCAAGTCAGGAAGGAACCTGGGAGCACATGGTGTAGACGTCGGAGAAGCCAAGGACCAGCCAGAGGGCTCCGAAAGCTGGGCCCGCACTCCCCCACTGCAGTGCACTCTGTCCCCCATGCTCCCAGTGCCCGTCCCTTCAGGAAGGGCTCCCCTGGGGCCCAGCAAAAGGGGAGCCCACCCTGCCAGGCTTGCCCAAGCACCTCTGGAATCGGTGCCAGGGACCACCCGGGGCTTCCTGCAGCAGGTGCCATGTCCCACAGGACCCTCACTTTTCCGCCTGCTCCAAGAGAGCACCAGGTCGTGGCTGCACCCCGCACAGCCCCTCCCGCCTGTCCTCGAGTGAAAGGGTGAACAGGGAATGAAGGTCATCTGCAGCAGATCCCAGGACGATGGCGGAAGTGTTTGGATCATCCTTTCCTACTCTGAATGTGTTAGTGTGCGTGCTTCACTCTGACAAAAAACAAGAGTCAGTTTGGGGAAACTCTGCCATTCCCATGGGAATCCCGACTTGCAGCCTGCTAGCCACACAGGAAAGCTCTCGAGCCTCTTCCCAAGAAGGCTGAGAAACCGAGTCGCGTCCCTCCAGAAGGGGCCCGAAGGGCCACTTCTCCAGCTGGACGCGGTGCCACGGGATGTGTTATCTGCCAGGTCTTTGGTAACCTAAAGAAATCAGATCTCTTCATCTTAAATTCTTTTCTTTAAAATCAAAGGTTTTCCTTTTCAAGTAAGACATTAGCATTTTAATCACTCAGATTAACCCCGGGCCTCCTGTGCCACTCTCCCCAGTGTGAGCTGGCCCCGGCCTGCTTTTCACATCTTAGGATAAAAGCCGGTGGGCCAGTGGCTGCCCTGGAGGGTCGTGCTCAGCTTCCTGCAATTATAAATGCCCATGAAATTCTTAAAGGGATTGAAAAATGCCCTGTGCAGAAGTGTCATGAGAAAAGCAAAGTCTCGGTGGAAAACTCAACCATTGAGACCGTCTGGGGGGAAATAGGAAAAAGCTTCTATGTGGTGCTTCATTTTAAAAACCTATCTGAAACTCCAGCCCAAGAATGTGTTACTTGCCACTGTTTGGACATAAATAATCATGTCGTGGTTCCCCTTCTGTTAAGTATTCTGCACTCCTTTTATTATTGAATGAGTTGTTCCCAGATTTTAGTGTATCCAGTGAAAAAGAAAAGTAGCTCCCTGTAAATTACAAAGCCATTTTGCTCTAAAATGCTTTAACGTGACAGGTGGGTTTTACTGTTGTGGAAGATTCAGTAATCCTCCAGGGGAAAACCTGCTTGAAAAGACGTATTACTAGTAAATGGGACATTCTAACACATTGAGAGCTTTTGTAGTGTTCTTGAAGGGAAAGTTTGTGCTTTTAAAAACATAAAGGAAGCATCCATTATTCCTGCAATCTAACGTCTCCCACATTTTAAGCTACGTTAAAGAAATGTATGTCTCGGAAACGTCCTTACTCATGGAAGCGCCTATCTTCAGACGAGGGCCCCATCAGCCGGGGCTGCAATGGTGGACCTTGCTAGCTAACCAAAGTGCACACTCTGTGGGGATTTTGGGTGAAGAAGAAACTTCCGCATATCACTAACAGGATTTTTTTGCATCGGCAGAATGTTGTGGATAGTTTCCACGTGACTTTTCTGCCCCTGACCCTAGCTGGCTCCCTGGAAGGATTATTTACAAGAACACAAGTCGGCGCAGGCCTTCCAGCCACCTGCGGGCACACTCCCCGCTCCGTGCTGCTCGGTTCTTCTGCCCTTTGGACCCCACACCTCAGTTCAAGCTGGTCACCCCCTTGGTCTGGATGATGCCCCTCTTGAACTTCAGCCTCGCCCCCGCAGGCCGGCAGAGGGCTGCAGACTCATGGAGGCAGGACCCACCCCAGCACGCTACCTCTCATGGCTGCTGCAACAGGGAACTCCTGTGACGTGCTAGCACTTGGGTGGTTTATTTTTTGTCAGTTTCGTCCATGTCCACCCTAGGCATTCGCCTCTCCCGTGGGCGCTGGCCATCCAGGCGAGCCACGCCTAGGCCAGGTGCTCTGCTCTCTGCAGTGGCAGCGACCGGGTGGGGCTGACGGGGAACTTCACGCAGTTCATTCCATCTCAGCCTCGCTCCGGTGCTATGAGGGCAGCACGTGTCCATCCCTCAGGAGAGGAAATGGGTTCGGCAAGGCTGTCACCTCTGTCAACAGCAGCAGGTGGCAGGAGGGGTCTCCACCTGGCCCCAAGCCAGGCATCCACCACATCATGGCACTTGTAGCCCCTTGCACTGGACTGTCATGCCTGAGGGAATTTTTCTGTCTCTAGGGAACCAGCTTCCCTAGGTCACACCGCGTCCTGTCCCTTCTGCCTTCATTGCCTGTCCCTTTGGCTAACTCCGGCTCCTCCGATTGGTCGAGAGAGCTGAACTTGCCCTTCTCTCGGTCTTGGCCTCCATCCCTCTTCAGGCGCCTCCTCTACTCTGGGTCTTCTCCTCTGACAAGCCAGGTTCTCTGCAGCAGCCAGATGCACGTTTCTGTCTAGACCCTGGGGTCAAGGGCTGTCTCTTCCTTCACAGTCAACAAGCTGCAGGATGTGAGCACCACTGGAGGGGAGACCAGGGCTGGCAAGCCTCCATCTGCCTCCAGATGGAGGTCTGCAGACTGCTGTTCCCCAGGCTGCAGCCATCATGGAGCCTGGGCAGCCTCTTCCTGTGCCCCGCCCCGTGCCCTCAGTTGCCTTCCCAATTTGTAGGTCACCACGGCCTTAAGCTGACTCCTGGGAAGTAGCTAAACCAGGTGGCGGCTGCCAGGTAGGAAGTTCCAGCAAGTTTCCCTCACAATCTGAATACAGATGCCCAGGGAGAGGTCTCACTGCTACCTCCAGCAGGTGGTCCCTCCTAATAAGCCCCTACTGGAGCTTACACCATTCTTCCTCCTCCACCTCCGTTTGGCATTCCCTCCTGAGAAACAACTTCTGCTTCAACTTCCCTGAGTGATACAAGTCATCCTTTTTTTCTCCTGGGTCACCTTTCTCAGGATCCAGTCTCCTAAACCACCAGGATAAGGCTGGAGGGAAGTTTAAATATGTGTGATTTCAAAACATCCAAAAAATAATTCAAAAAATAACATTGTGGGTCAGGATAAAGCAGTTCCTGCACAGGGCCAGTCTGCCAGTCGGGGGAGGGTCCATCACTGGCAAGAGCAAGGGCGATATGACCTCTCACACTTCAGTAGATAATAAAAGTGATACAACATGTTACAAAAATAGGGCCTGTCACTTTGAAGTCTTCTCATTGTCTTTTCCTTACCCTTCTGGAGTATAGACATGTGGATGAACAAAGACGAATCTCGGAATTTCCCCCAGGACTACGACGAAGAGCTGATCAAGAAGGAGAAACGGAAGGAAGTGGAGGCGGAGATAAGGCTGCAGGTACGGCTGCCCCGCATCTGCTGCAGTCACTTTGCTTCTGGCCAGGTGTCTCTCCGTGGCCACCCCGCAGTAGGGAAGCAGTTTTTAAATTTCACAAAGAAAACCACCAGACACGCGAGGTCACTTAAAA
The DNA here is from genome assembly GCF_902686445.1 of Sciurus carolinensis. NCBI lineage: Eukaryota > Metazoa > Chordata > Mammalia > Rodentia > Sciuridae > Sciurus > Sciurus carolinensis. The sequence continues at coordinate 179,223,604 of NC_062215.1, read as the reverse complement.
GTGGTGTGTTCTGAATTCACACAGGTGGACGAGCTGATGCGGCAGGAGCTAAAAAACTTAAAACTCGCTGTGAACAAAGAAATGGAGCTCCCCATCAAAGCAGTGAAGAAAGGGAAAAAGGTGTGCGGCGAGTGTCTCTGCGTGGGCCGGGGGGGTGGCACGTCCGGGGACGGGAGGAGGCCCTGCCTGTGCAGCGGCGCATCCGGGTGGGCTGCCTGCAGAGCCGGTGGTTATCCCGAGACCCCTCGAGAGGCAGCATGCCCTCCTCTGGTAAGTTCAGTGGGTGCCCCTTGGCCCCGGGGCTCACACCCAGGCTGCACCTGACCTCAGAGCCACCTCCTCCAGCCCTCGCCGGGGCACGTCAGGTCCCTCCAGCCCTGTGGGCAGGACAAGAGCTCCTGGAGGAGCCAGAGCGCATGCCCCAAATGCCCTGTCCCCTCCCCCTGGAGGTGGGCTCTGAGGGTGTCCAGTAGCAATGGGCAGGCTGGCAGGAGGGGTCAGAACAGATCAGAACCTCCCTGTCTCAAGGTGGTTCGGAGCAGCCTCCTGGGCCAGAGTATTGGAAGTCCATGCACTTGGTCCCCTGACGCCGTCCAGCGGAGTCAGTTTGGCACGAGAGACAAAAGACTAGTAAGGCTCTTGAATTCAGAACGATTTATTGTAGATTGAGGAAACCCGGGAACTGGAACCTCCAACCTGGAACCTCCAACCTCGAACCTGGGGCCTCCAACCTGGAACCCCGGCGCTCGAGGAGAGTTGGCTTATATCCCCTCCAGGAGGTGAAGGGTAGGGCTGACGCCAATTAGGCAAAGATTAGGCGAGAGCTAGCTGCCCAATCGTGGTAAAGGTCAAAATGAGCAGGCACGAGCAGGAGCACTCGGGAACACCTGTGCACACGTTGTGTGCCTGGACTTAATTGGATACGGTCAATGACAAATCACCTGCGTGTGCTTATGTTAATCAACCTCCTCACCGCCGATGTGATCAAAGCAACCTCTGGCTGGCTGCCAGGCGCCATCCCGGCCCAGTCCACAGGGCATAGCCCCCAACAGTCCCCTGCTTCACCCTCATCCCAGAGACCATCCTGCCCCAGGGGCCAGCGTACTTGAGGCAGAAGCCAGGATGTCACCCCCAGAGGCATGGGCATGGGCCCTGCAACGGGGCCTCTGACAGCTCCTCCAGGGTCAGTGGCTGAGGGACACACGCGGTCCCTCCTTGCCAGCCACACCCACGTCAGGTCTTGCCAGCCCCAGGCCTGTGGCCCCAGGACAACGCTCCTGGCCCGTGTCATACTGGTTCCACAGCGAATTCTGGGGGCAGCTGAGCTTCCTGCGCATGGCGGCCCCACGAGGTCCGCGCCCCCGGTGAAGGCCAGGATGGTGCACCCCCGGCTCCAGGCATGTCTTCCAGATCTGCAGATGCAGCCGCGTTTCAATGACTGGACGTGGAAATCCAGCCGGATGAGCGAGAAGTGAAGCTGGACCCTCCGGCGGAGCAACTTCCCCGCTTCCCCAGCCCCACCGGCCTCGCCCTCCCTGCCAGCGGCCCTCGCCACGACGCCAGGGCTGGTGCTGTCACCAAGGATGTCGGGGTGCTCCAAGAGGTTGACAGTAACCATGGAACTGCAGAGCGACCCACACCCAAAACCCCAGTCCAGGCCACCCAGGGCTGAACCATGAGACGGAATGGGGTGGGATTCCATTCCGTAAGCTGGAGTTCACCCAGCACTCTGCCCGCTCCGAGGGAAGACCACAAGCCAAAGGATAGACGAAGCAGGAGGAGACAGAGGGACCGAACCTGTCAGTAGTATCCAGCACTTTCCAGGGAGGGTGGCTTGACCAGAGTCCATCCAGTATCCAGAATGCTCCAGTGCCAGTCTCGTTTTGTCACCCACTGTCTCTAGCTCACGGAAGGGCCCAAGTGCAGACTGCATATCTGTCTCCTGCTCCACTGTCACCCTTCCCACACCTAGTGAGTCCTAATCTGTCACATCTGGAGCCTGTGCAGATTGATCCTGTAGACTGAGGGGTGTCTCGGAATGTCAGTGCGGCCTCAGGAGCAATCCACAACACCCAGCGCCGCCTCTCCTCTTCCAGCCTCAGCTCATGATGCGCGGCCGCATTCCAGTGCCAGGTCTCTCGGGGAAGGCGTCCCCAGCCTGCTTCTCTTGGCCATCATCTTTCTCATTGCGGGTTAGCGAGCTTTGCTCATGGTCTGTCCCACCTTCTCCTGTGAATTGAGATCCAGAATCACGTCACGGGGACAGACAGCTTTTTGTTTCAGTCAGCACGTATCTATGAAGCACCGAAGGCCAGGTGCCCAGGGAGTATGGAAGACAGCACCCCAAGGATCTGTGCTGGCCCCAGCCGGATTCTGGCCTGCGGGACAGCGGGTGTTCAAGGGTGTACTATTGTCCATGCTGATGTCCCTGAGTGGGACCTGCCTCTCGCAGGCGGTCTCTCTCAAGTCCCTGTCTTGTTCTAATCACAAAAACCTGAAGGGCACAGAAGTGCTAGAGAAGCCCGAGCTCCTGGCAGGCAGGGCTCGGGATAACTAGCTGTTTGCCTCCCCCGAGTGCCTGGATATAGCGATAAAACTTGTCTAGTTGAAACAAGGATAGGGTCAGCACAGTGTCAGAAAAGGAGTCCGTCCACCCTCCCCACAGGAACACTGATGAACAACCACCCACAGGCAGGCGATCTTCCAGGAGCCTGGAATCCAGATGAGAGGGTGCAGCACGCGGTGAGAGGCCGCAACAAACAACGCTCTAGAGGGAGTAGGAGGGAAAGTCTGGCCTTCCGGGTCACCCCTCCCCACGCCCACGCATCGCAGGACCAAGGCCTGCGGGGGCCTCCCTGTGGGGTCGAGAGAGGAGGGCACACTGACCTCACCGCAGGCCTGAGTGCCTGGACCCGGCACTGCGGACCCACCCTCAGACCCCACCCAGAAAAGATTCAAAGTGTGTCCCTACAAAAAATCTCTAGCTCACCCCGAGAGCAGCCAGAAGGAAACAGAGAACCACAAAAGAAACGGAAAACAGTTCAAATGGCAACCGCAAGTCCTTACCCATCAATAATCGAAGTGTATGTGGATTAAACTCACCAATCAAAGGGGACAGAGCGGCTGAACGTCTGTTTGGAAACAAGAACCAGCGACGTGCTGTCCACCCGTGGCCCCCTTGAGACTTAAGGACACGTGGTGGCTGTGAGCAGAAGGCTGGGCAGGACCTCATACAAATCCCACCAGAAGTGAGAAGAGGCTGCACTTGGGCAGAGGAGACCCAGAGGTCATCACCAGGCGATGAAGGGGTGCGGCCACCACACACCCTGCGGCCGAGCGCCCAAGTGTGCGGCCAGCACCGACCTCTGCGGAGGAGGCAGCAGTGCAGGAGAGCAGAGGGTACAATGCGGAGCAGCCGCAGGTCCGGGGTAGCAGTGGGGCGTCCTGGAAGGCCAGGGAGCAGCAAAGGCCCTGAGGGACGGTGGCCTCCATGCCCTCCTGGATTGCGGTCCTGTGAGGAGTTCTGCCAGACGCCACTGCGGCCGAAGCTGGGAAGGCGTGGGAGCCCTGGTGTTCTTTCTTCCAGCTGAGGTGGCTCTGCTGGTGCCGCAGAGGAAGATCTGAAAAACCAAAAGCTGTGACTGCAGCGGGGCTGTGTGTGGTCGCCTCCAGGAGGCTCGCCGCCCTTGTGGTAGAGTGCGGTTCAGTCCCACCTCCAGGAGCCCACGTGACTCAGCAAGGCGGAGGTGATGAAAATGTTGGGTATTTTGAAATGGGCGGAGGTTATATGTAAGCGCTCAATGCAAAAGCGGATGGGCTGGGAGCAGGCATGCTTTACCCAAGTCAGACTGCAGTCAAAAGGAAGGAAGGGGGACGCACGCGGCGGGTAGGATACCAGAGTGCAGGGTTGAGGTGCCTGGCGTCTGCCCTGGGTGGGAAACACGCTTGCTCGAGGGCACCTGGACCAGAAAGCCACAGGAAAGGAAGCCCCGTGCTGGAATGCCTTCACGCCATGCCTGGAAGGTCAGCTTTGTACCACGGGCCCCGGGAGCTGCCGAGGGCCGTTTCACATAGAACCGTGAAGGCACAGTGCTCCTGAAGGACACTGGGAGCCTATCCTCCAGACTGTCACGAGTACCAAAAAGCCAGGTCCTGGGAGCAGCAGGTGGACAATTGCCCTGAGGGCTCCCAGTTTGGGCAGATGCTAACAGAGAGGTGGTGAGGCATCAGCTTAGCCTGTGTGGGCTCTATAACAGAGTGCCTCAGGCTGGGTAATTGATAAAGCAAGAGAAGTTCATCACCATCAGCTCTGGAGGCTGCAGACTCCCTGGTGGGCTCTCTCTACTTCTTAGATGGTCCCGGTTAGCTGGGTGTCCCCACGGTGGAAGAGGTGACGGCTCTCTCCATCCTCTTCTAGAGGCACTGACCGCATTCACGAGGTTGGAGCCCTCTTGCTCTGACTGCTCCCCAAGGCCCCCCTGGCAGTACTGTCACCCAGGACCAGCTGGCTGGGGATGAGCTTCAGACCACAGGAGCTTCCAAAGACAAGCACCTCTTCACTCCCTGCTCGTGCCCACGGCCCGTCTCTGCCAGAGCTGAGGAAACGGGGCGGAGTACCGGGCCTGTTTGGAATCCGGCCCCGTGCAGGTTTCACAGTGAGACCCACCGTCTGTCCACGAGGATCCCTGGGCCTCTCGCTCTCCCCATGGACCCCCACAGCCCCGGGATCCATGTAGCACGGTGCTTCCTCCCCACCCACCACCCCAGAGAACAGTTGGCTCAGCGGATCGCTACCCGGCTGATGGCTGTTTCCGTTTTTTTACAGAAAGTCAAAGGGAGGAAGGGCAGAAGAAGGAAGAAGGGGAAGAAGGACAAAGACCTGACCGCTGACAGGTGAGGCGTGGGCTGCTGCCACGCACGTGGGGCAGAGAGGGGCCCGGGAGCCCCAGCTGCTGAGTGCCCCTCCGTGCCTCCTCACCCAAGTTGTGGGAGTGGAGCAAACAGCAGGGATGCTCTCAGGCAGCCCCGTGCAAATCCCAGATTGGAAAGGCGCACAGCAAGAGGACGGGCCCGGAGGCCAGCGTCGCGTTTCGAGGTTGAGATTCGTGCAGGGTGAGGGGGTCAGGAAATAGCACCCTGAGGAAGCTTTGGAGGACATGCCACGTGAGTCCCTCTGGGCCAGAGAGAGACTGGGCCTCCGGGCTGGCTGCCCCTGTGGGCTTCCTCCCCCTTGCTGCCTGGAGATGAAGGGGAGACCCAGTCTGCTAATGGGGTTCTCCATTCCTCAAGTTTCACCATTCCAACTTCAAGACCAAGGAAGGACCGGCTTCCCATGCTGAATGTCTTAAGCTGAAAATGCAGAGCACCTGGGGATTTGGGTGTCGCCAAGGACGGGCCCCACAGCAGGTGTCAAGACCATTCGGAGGCAACCCTGTCCGCCGTGTGTTCTGCTCACGGTGGACGTGTGCTGTTCCCACTGGGGGGCGCTCTGCAGCCCTCCTCGATCGGTTCCCAGCATTGCTCTTCTGAACTCTGCCTAAGATGCATGGGACAGGGAGCCTCCACGGGGGGAGGAGGCACAGCTCAGAGACCTGGCCTGTGTCCACCTGCAGCCAGGCCCTGCGCCCCAGAGCTGGCGTGGGCATGTGTGTGGAGTCCCAGGCAGCCTCCAGAGAACAGCAGAGGGGTGGGCTTTGCTCTCAGAGAGAAGGCTCTCAGGGGACGTCCTGGAGGGAGGGGCTGTGCCCTTGAGGTCCACTTGAGGTCACATTGTTTGGAGAATGGCTAAGGTCAAGACCCGTGAGTGATCTGCCTGAGGGACCTGGGGCCCGGTTCCTGGGGAGACCCGCCTCTGTCCATGCAGGGATGCTGACACCTCCTAGGACAGCTCCTGGGGAGGAATAGGTGGGGTCACAATCCTGTCCCTTGAGGAGGTCACAGAAGCGCCACAGGTATCTTTGGTAGCTTTGAAATGCTACTTTCCTCCTTTGTTCCTGCATTAGTCTGGAAAAAGAGGAAGCTAAAATGGAATCCAGCTCGGTGAATTCCACCAACTTAAACGGTTCGGTCACATTCTCTTGCACTCATAGTATCGTATCGCTTTACTCAGCAAAATGATGCCAAAAAGCATGAACCACACAGGTGTAGCTCAAGTCACCAGGTCAGAATGTCCTCGCAGCTTGGTCTCCCTCCAGGTTGGACCGTCATCAGGTTTCCGTGAAGTAACAGAAACCAGTTTTTTTAATTTGATTCTATGTTCAAAAATAGAGATGCCTGGCATCTCCTTCCTGAGAGACTTTGCACTCTGATTCTGAAGAGCCTGTGCCTCTGCACTGAGCTCTGCCCGGACACCGTAAGGCAACTTCTGATTCTCCCATCAAAGCAATGCTTAAGCCAGCACTTTTGTCGTAGTTTAAGGTAGTTTTGAAAATTCTTTATTCCATAACAAAATTTCAGTTCACTGGAAAAAAAAAATCCAAATGTAGGTTTGTGTTTGGATCTTCCTAATATATTTTGTTTCAATAAATTTACAAAATCTTCTTGAATTTTATATAAATATGTTAGGCCTGTTCTAGTTAACTTTTTTGCTGCTGTGACCAAAAGACCTGACAAGAACCGTTTCAGACGAGGAAGAGTGTATTTGGGGGCTCACAGTTTCAGAGGTCTGAATCCAGCCAGACAGCCACCTCCTTTGCTCTGGGCCAGATGAGGCAGAGCATCATGGCAGAGGGTGTGGCAGAGGGAAGTACCAGGAAGCAGAGAGAAAGACTTCTCCTCCCTTAAAGGACAAAACATATTCCCCAAAGGCACACTTCCAACGACCCATATATTCTAGCCACACCCCACCTGCCTACAACTACCACCCAGTTAATCCTACCAGGGGATTAATGCACTGAGTAGGTTAAGGTGCCCCTAACCCAATCACTTCACCCCTAAACTTCCTTATATTGTCTCACACAAGCTTTGGGGGGACATCTCACATCCAAACCATAACAATGCCTATGTTATGTGTTTATAATAAGAATTCAGGTTAAAACACTGTAGTTAATATTTCTTTGATATAAATCAGATACTGTTATCCCAAATTCCATTACCATTAACCCTTCCTTAATTTTCACCAGAGGGCATTTTAAATCTATTTTAAATCTGTTGAAGATTTTAAATCATGCTATTTTAAATCTGTTGAACACTCGAGGTCACTGATTAACATCAGTCCCAATAGTACAGACCTTCCTGGGTCTCTTTTAATCACTCACTTGGATCACAGAACAGTGGAAGAACTGTTAGAAAATAACTTCATCTAAAATTCCGAACCAATAGAAAGACACAGTCAGGGTGGAGGAAAAGACAAGTCAGAGCCCCTCGAAGGCCCATGCTGAACAGCATCTGAGGGCGACCTACCAGGATTCCGGCAAGCCAAACCCCAGCTGACCTCGCTGGGGTTCCAGCCGCTAAGGGGGACACTGTGTCCGTTTTTGCTCAACTGGCATGAAGTACCGTGTTCTGGCTCTGTGCCAGGCTCCTCTTGGGAAGTCATTTTGGCACCTGTGAAAACTGCACGTCTCCCACGTGAGGGTGCCCTCCAGCCCAGGCCTCGATCCTTGTCTTTATTTCCTTTAAACTGTGATGCTCCTAGGTTAATAGGAAACATAAATTTCACAAAGGGTTAATGATTTACCACTGCTGGCAGATGCTAGCTGGATATTGCATTCCCTGTACTGGCTAATTTCTAATTCACATCTGTGCGATCATAAAGAGTGGTGGAGATATGACTGGCCTCAGACACCCCAGGATAGAGTCCTTATGGACAGGAAACACTCGATAGTCACCTGGATGAATGAAAGTATTGTTTTTTAAAGCTTAATTTATCCCCTAAATCGTAGGAATACCTAAAAACTCCATTCATTTTCATACATGCAAACACACTTTGAATAGATGAGGTTGAAGTTCTTTGCACATGTGTTGATTGACAGAAATACTGCTGATCCCCTGCGTGTGCTGATGGTACAGATGATCTGCTTTGTCCCCAGGACCATCGAGTCTCTATTCAAGGAGCTGGTGGAAGAAGGCCTGCTGATCCAGGCTCAGAAAGTCAACCTCTCTGATTACATTGGTAAAGTACACCAAGAGCAAGCATGTGTGTGTCCCATGGCACCACTGGGGACCTGTGGTCCTACAGTGGGAAATAGGTCTCATCTGAGTCTTTGTCCAAACCAGAGTTCAGCCCATGGTAGCCTTTGGTAAGTGTTCATCACACTGAGTTGATCTGAATAGCCTAAGAGGATGCTGTGAACTGATAGGGCCTCCTAAGACCCTGGGTCCAGTGCTGCCCCTAACTTGGCAGAAGCAGGATTCTGAAACCTGCTGGCACATTCTTTCTGGCGTAACCTGAGGAGGAAATGGACTGTTCATGCTTTCATGATGAAACAGTGCCCGGGGCTGCCCCAGTTGCTTCCACAGTCCTCAGCCCTCCCAGGACAGGGGAGGCAGAGAAAAGGAGGTGCAGACCTGTGTTTCACAACTTTCAACTAATGTTTTCCGTTGATTTTTTTAAACAATATTATAACCTAGAAACACAAAGCTGAAGATGCCTCAAAACTCAACCCCCCTAATGGCGACATTGTGTTCTCCTGGAGAAACTCCCTTCGGTGAGCAGGGACATTCTCCTGCGGAGACAGAGTCTGCTCCCTGACGTATAACTGGCACTCAGCTTCCCTGGTCCTGATAATGTCCTTCACCACTGTCTTTCTCCGTTCAAAGCCCCTCCAGGGCATGTGTGTGATTGTGAATCTCGTCATGCCCCTGGGACTCCTTTTATCTGGATGTTTCCTGGCCTTGTTCAAGCTTGTGCAGCTCGGCCGTTCTGGGACTCAGCTGCTTTGCAGACTATTCCTCAGCTGAATTGCTTTGATAGGTTCCTCATCGTTTGATTTAGGTCAAACATTTTTCACTGGAAAACTTCAGATAATGCAGTGTCCCTCTTAGTGTTTCCCACTGGGGCACATGGTGCTACTCTGTCCCATCACTAGTGACATCAAGCGGAATCATGTGGCAAAGGTGCTGTCCCCAGACTTTCCCATAGGGAAGCTCCATCTTCTTCATTATAACCACAGAATGACCTATGGGGTCACACTGGGGGCTCTGGAGATTCCATCCCCGCAGTCTCTCTCTCAAACATGGTGACTTTTGTCTGCATCAGCCATCACTGTGATAGTGGTAAAATGGGGTCCTTTGCCCACCCCTCCTCCTACACAGCATACAGACCATTCTTTTGTAAGAATGTATGGAACCTTTTTAAATTGTGGTATCAGTGTGGACACATAAAATCTCTTTTTGTTCAGTGTATTATAATATGTAGTATTATTCGCTCTAAATGAGCAACTAGACAGAAAAAAATCCACAGACTCCCTTACTCCTAAACTAAATGATAGGATTTGCTCTTGAGCCCCAAAGTACAGGCCTTTGGGGACACTGAAAGACCTGAGAACAACAGAGCCTCAAAGTGACCAGCCAGCACTCACTGAAAAATACAGTGGACTGGGCAAGAACCAGAGCTGAAGCTGAGAGGGGCTTTGCCCATGTCCAGGGAAAATCAGTGCAAAGGGCCAGGGGTTGAAACAGCCCACACCTGGCAAACTCTTTGGAGTAACCTCCTCCATGCCCTTCCTAGACAGGCCCCCAAACCAAGGAAACTCTTGGGAGTAGAACCAAAAGTGAGCACAACAGGGAAAATATGGAACAGAGAAGAAGAGCAGCACTGGGGGAGAGGATCAGAGCCAGAACATCTTTTAGAAATAAGTCATGCATTTCCTCATTTGTGATTACAACAGAAAAGGGAGATTTGCAAAATCAGAAAAGCCATTCTGAGCCACATCTTCTAAAAAAAGTAGACAAGTAACTCACTCAAAAATTCTAGCAACAGAAAAGTTCAAGGTCAAAGCCCACATATAATTATCTTAAGAAAAATGAGAAAAGTCAGCATCTCAAAAAGACATTCCCATAAATCAGATCTATATGGGACAAGCTAATGTACATTAAAATTATAGAAGACCTGTAAGAACAGCATTAACTAGAATTAGAAAAACTCAGGAATTAGGTGACAAAACTCAAAAAAGAGTATTAATAAAGGAAAAAATGTTTTAGAAGAAAACTGATTTAGATACGAGACTTCTTAAAGGTAACAAACAATGCTTTAGGAGAAATAAAAGATAAAAGAAATTTTTAAAATAAAATTAGAAATGAAGAGATTTTTAAAAATTCAAAAGAACATACCAAATATTGAAAACAGACAAAGAAGATCCAACATATGAATAACAAGTCCCTGAAGAAGAGCCCAAGTGAAACAGCAGAACACTAAGGAACTGTAACTCAAGAGGCTTGCTTTAGAAAGGCATGAGCACCACGTCATGAAAGGCCACACTGTATCCAGGACCATGCACTCAGATTTACCAACACCAAGGCATACTCTGTAAAAGTGCCCTGGGGAATCTGTGACTCATAAAGGAAAGGAAATTAGATCAGCAGCAGGCTTTTCAACAGCAGCACTCTATATCAGAAGTAAGTGGAGCCACATCTTTAAGGCAGTCAAGCACCGTAAATAAAATCCGAGGATTTCGTACCCACCCAAATTCATGTTCACATATACAGGACACAATCTCATAAATATGCAAGAACTCAGAATATTTTGCCAGTGCACCCATCCTGAGGCAGTGACTACAAGCAATGGAAAATGAGTAGAGAGATCTTGACCCCAAGGCTGGTGGCAACATGCAGGGCATACTCACTTCTGAACCCAGAGACCAAACAGTGCCGCTAGGCAGAGCATGAGTGAAGGGTGCCGTCTGCTCTGACCCTGGGTCTGAGACGGCCACAAGAGCTGAGAAGGAAAAGCTAGTTAGTACACACAAGGACTTAGCCTTGTCAGTTATCCTGGGCTGTCTGGTCTGGTTAGCTGGACAACGTGTCTGCGCGTGGAGTGTGGTGTTGCCGCCCACAGCAACAATCCCGCGGGAATTTATCGGAGGTGGACTGGGAATGAACTACTTCTATTATCTTTTTCTGGGCTGCTTTAGTTTATAGAGGAAGAGAGGCTTGCTTAGAGGAAGAGAGGCTATGCTTTCAGAGGTGCTACTTCTTAGAGGTCTGCTGCTTCTTAGAGTTGCGTCTTAGTGGTGTGTCCTACATCCTATCAGAGGTGCTGCTTATCAGAGGTGCTTCCTATAGGTGCATTCTTAGTTCTCTTCCCAGGTGAGGAGAATGTCTTCTATACACTAAGGCAGCCAATCAGCTTAGGATTAGTAGCACGATTAGAGCACGCGCCACGGTACCAATCAAGAATGAATGAGAAACATGTGTTGACCTTGAGCGCTGAAGAGACACCAAACAATCAGGCAAAAGGTCATGAGAGATCACACCATGTTAACACTAATTATGTGCCACCTCTTGGTCCAATGCCAGCTGCCATCCTAGAGCCACTTAAACATGTCTCCACATCATGGTGTGGGATAAGGCAGAAGAGAAGTTACCATGACCTGCCACCCACACCCCTGTGTCCTTGAAGACTTGAGAATGGGCCGTATGTGTAATGCCGATGGAGCTGAGGGAAATGGAACCCCACTCTCACCTCACAGGGTGCTTCTGTCACACACTCCAGCAGAGCACGGCTGCAGCTCGCAGGAGCTGATGGTTACTTTTTAAGATTTTGTGGGGCAACCATGACACATACCAGGGTCCATGACCTTCCCAGCTCTGTCCAGTGGAAACACCTGGAAAGAATGACCAACCTGCTAGCCACAAAAGCCCCTGGCCTTCTGGTTGTGGTCTTGAAACACTGTCTCCCACTAAAGCCAGTACCACTGGAGAAATGGCGAGTGCCAGACAGGACAGGAGACTCAGAGAGGAGCCTGAGATCCCTCCTGTTAGATGGCAACAAAGCTGTCAAGACCACCAGGTTCACGGCAGAAAACAGATTGAAGAAACGTGTTTATGAAGGAGACACGTTGGCAACAGTTGAAGGAAACAAGAGGGAAGTCCTTGGGCCAAGGATGGGACATCCCGAGCTCAGGAGGGATAAGAAACCCAGCACCAAAATCCATAAAATGTTTTTATTCCAAAGTTCAAAATGACATTTAAAAAACTAATTGGTCATCTGCAGTATGACTGAAGCCCGTTTACTGCCTTACAGACTGGCAGGTAAGGACTCAGGCAGCTGCTCTGCGCGTCCTGCACCACCGGCACCTCAGCCGTAGGGGAGGGCCTCTTCTTTTTCAAAGTCATCCCTGCGCACCAGTGAAACCAGCGGGGCTGAACCCCGACTGTGGTGCCCACAGACCCAGCTGCCCATCTGGTGTGGGCGGACGTGACGGGAAAACCTCCCAGCTTCATTGTCTTGGGGTCTCGTTGCTTTGGTGCCTTGGGTGGAGGTGGGTGCTCTCCCCGTCCTTCACGCCCCGCCCTCGGGTTTGGCCCGAGCAGGCTGGAGGAGGACTTGAGGTCTGGACACTTCTTTGCTCATTGGTCCCCGGCTCCCTGACCCCTTCCTGGTTTTGGAACAGAGTGCCAGAGCCTAGAGGTTCCTCCACCAGCCCGGCTGGTCAGACTTCCCACCTTAGGGAAGCCGGAATCAAATAACTGCAGGCACCTCCGCTCAGTCCGATTCCCTGATTTTGATTTACTTTTTTGTTTTCTCTGTAACACGGTCACACAGAGGTTGGGCCTGGCGGTTCCTGAGCAGCCTGCTCTCTGGGGGCGGAGTGCTCAGGGCCTGGTTTCTCCTGCATGGGGTCATGAGAGCAGCCTGCGGGTTGTGCTTCCCTGGCTCCTCCTCCATGCTTCCCAGGGCTGGGAGTCACTCTCAGATTCAGGATCTGCAGTCCTGCCCCCTCCCAGCACCTCCCAGATCCCTGCCACCCTCCCTGTCACAGCGGGTCAGGCTGCAAGGGGTGGAAGAGGAGAGGACAGAACCAGAGACGGGCGAGCCTGCCTGCAAACCTAAGACCTTCCTCCCGGCCTCTTGCCTCTGCAGCTCACCAGCCCGCACCCCTCCCGGTCCTCACTCTACCCCTGTCCCGCCATCCAGCTCCAGGAACTGGCCTGTGCCCAGGAGGCCCTACTCTGAGGTGTGCAAGAAATACCACGTTTCCTTGTTTTCTTCAAAGTTCTTAATTTGGCTGCACAACTCCCGGATTGCCAAGGTTACACAAACCCAGCCCTGCTCAGGAGCCCCACCGCACTCCTAGAGACCAGCAAGCTTCCCTGCTCCCAGGTGGGACCAGCATGCTACAGAGACATTCTGGACACCGGTGCCCATGAAGACCCCTGGGCCACCAGGATGCTGCCGGACCCTGGCCAGGCTGGGCTTCTCCCAGGCTCCACCTCCGGCTCTCCCTCCTCTCAGGACTCCTGCTACGTCTGATCCTCCAGTGGCACTGCTACAGGGTGGGGCCGTGGCAGCCACTGCCTGGGGAGATCCCTGTGGGTTCTGAGCAAGCGGCAGCAGAGCCCCCTGGCCAGCCACCAGCTACCCTTCCTGCTGCCACCAGTCTTCTGTCCACTCAGGGCATTCCCGTGAAGAAGGCTGTTGGCTTTGTGGTGCCCCATATGTGCCTCCCGCCCCGTCTTTGTCACAGAAGCATAAGGCACAGAGAGGCACTGCCCTGAGAGGGGAGAGAGAACAGCACAAATCGCTGTCCCCTAGGTGATCCTGCAGCACCAGGCTTTAGCAACTGCTGCACTCAGTTGAAAACTGACCAGTCCTGTTGTGTTTTCTGTGTTTGCCTCGAAGTCCTTCCCCTGCCCAGAAGAACAGGAGGCTCAGCGGGCTCCCGAGTGCCCATCCCAGGCTCTGATTCAGGTCCTATGCACAAGGACCAGGTGCTGGGATCCTCCCACGTGGCTCCCATGCACAGTCTTGGCAGAGCCACTGCAGCAGAAAGGACACAGGGTCACTGAGACGCTGAGACGTGTGAGTGTGGTCCTCACCATTGAGGGGCTCTGCGCAGGAGCCAGCACACCTGGCTTTCCTAACTTTGCCTGGTCCCCAGAGCCACCTGAGGTCTTGGCGTGCAGGCACCGGATGGGGCCGCGGATCACCATCCAGCAAGTCCCCATGTGCCTTTTGGAAGCCGATGGCCAAGGAGCACCCTGTTTCCGAGGAGCCTCCTGTGCCCTCTCACCCACGTCTGAGGAACCTGTTTAAGGAGCCAGTGTTTTTGAATAGAAGTTTCCATTTCCCTTCTTGACGCTGTGTTAGGCACAGTGGGAACATGAGGGTCTAATTCTGTCCTTATTTGGGGGATGTTTTTATTTCTCAGTTCCGGGCTCTTCTGCTGATTCTCTTCGACTGTTTGCTCATCGGGTACCCATGTGGTAGGATCACCTTGACAAACCGTGGCTGACTTGAGGAGCACAGGCCGGTGGCCTGGGGTCCTGGGGGCCCGGAGGCCAGTGGCAGGTGCACGGGAGTCTTTGGTGTGAAGGGTCGTCGCCGTCTCTGCCTTCCTCTGGGCGTGGCATTCCCCTTTTGGTGCCTGTGTCTGTGCCCAAAGTCAGCTTTTTATGAGGACACCAGTCCTGTGGGGTTTGGGCTCCACCCTGATGATCTCATCCTCACTAAACGCATCTGCCGCGACCCTGTTTCTGAGTAAGGTCGCATACTGAGGTTCTGGGATGAGGAACTGCCCAGGACAGGGCTCAGCCACAGCACGGTCCCTGTTTCTCCCCTGTCTCGGGAGTCTTGGCCCTTTCTCTTGTCTTCTATCTCAAATACCTTTTCTGCTGTTGTCCTCGTCCCTCCCTTACGGAGGTCTGGTACCTGTGCAGGGAATCCAGAACTTTCTGATCTCTGAAGTGGACGGGAGGAAAGATACGGCTCCCATCCTGGGCAATCACCAAACTCATGCTTGGAGCAGCCGGAGCCTCGAAACTCGGCAAACTCCCCCGGCGAGTTGGCGCTTCCGCAGTATCAGAACCAACACTCCCTAATCCCATTTTATATGATCTGCTGAAATAAAGTCCATTAGGTTCTGGAAATGTGGTGTGTGGGGACATTAACATGGGCTTACATAGCAGGAGAATCCCGGTCCCTTCCGTGTCCCCTCCAGTGTCGTGTGTCCTGTTAATAAGGGCTGGGCTGAAGGGGTGCTGCGGGCTCTCTCTACTGTGTAGGCTAAAGTGACCACTCTGGCATTTGTTACCTGCTCATTAAAGAGCAGCCAGGCCGTGGTGGGGCCTTAGTCATCACTCGCTCCCACCCTCAGCACCGTCACCCTGGTCAAGGGCTCTCATTCAGAGGCCTGCCCTCCACACTGAAGCAGTGACCATTATCTGAATTTTACGCCTACTGCTATTAGTGTTTGCACGTGTGCAAATCCACTTTTCACACTTTCTGTAAGTCATGTGCACAAGAACGTGCTGTTGAGTCCCTTCAACCTGCCCAGCCCCAAGCTCTGAGTCAGTGCTCGCTAGAGGAGGCAGCTGCAGGAGAGAACCCAGACGCTGCGGCTCTTCACGAGTAGCTTTACTCCAGACTCAGACACAAATCAAGAGCATCGTATGATCATACGGAGGTCCATCCTTATGACAAATGGAGACAGCCAAACTAATTTTCTTGGTGACCTTATCTAAATTAGTTAGAAAATAACACTTCAGATTTATGGCTGGTTACAATTAAGCCCTTTGATATCTTCTAATTAAACCTGTAGAGATTTATTTCTGTATTATTCCTTTGGCAATCCTTTAAAAATGATAAAAATGTAAATGAATCTTACCCTCAAAAGGAGATGTTTCTATTTATCCTAAATTAGACTCCTTCCCTTCCTTTCAAATGACTGCATTTCAGATTTCAGATTTGCACTGCTCCAAAGCAGATTCCACATGGGTCTGAAACAATTTATTGTGCAAACGTTATATATAATCTCTAGGAACATAAATAAAACAGAACCCACTGAAATTTAGCTTTCTTTGCATACCAAAACTTTATCTCATATCCCAGAGCCCAGTATTCAAATGTCGTTTGTTTAGCTATTGGGTTGGGGTGGTCACCAGCCTACTTCCCAGTTACTACAGTGCTGTCTCAGGTGGCTCTTCAAACCTTCCTCTGAGACAAGACTTGGTCTTCACAATGCATCTCCATATCCCCACAGTTGCCCTGGGGTGTTAAATGTGTGTTCTCTGACCATTTGTCCTTCTGTTACTGATCCCCTCTTCCTTCCTCCCAGGTGAGTACAGCTACCTGGGGACCACGCTCCGCCACGTGTCCATAGAGCCCATGCCTTCCCTCCTGGACGTCAGACAGCTGATCGCGCTGTACGGGATCCTGCCGCTAGGTAAGGACCACTGTTCCTTTCCACACGCGGCTGGCCCCAGTGCAGGCTGTGACCGCAGCTCCCGTTGGCCACTGAAAGCGCTTTGCGGCTTCACCTCTCCTACTGAGATTTCTGAGCAGGCCTCACTGCCCTTCGACAGTGGGTGCCCAGCACAGGGAGATACTCCGGGAGGGCCCTTCTGCCTGTCTGTGTCTGGGCT
Organism: Sciurus carolinensis; assembly: GCF_902686445.1. NCBI lineage: Eukaryota > Metazoa > Chordata > Mammalia > Rodentia > Sciuridae > Sciurus > Sciurus carolinensis. Next base: position 179,207,080 of record NC_062215.1, on the reverse strand, counting down.
GAGGACGTCCAGGCAGTCAGCTGGATAGAGAATGGCTAAAGAAGAACCTCAGTAAAGTGAGCGGAATCAGAGGAAGCGCTAGGGTGTCCGCAGGCCTTTTGCCCTTGAGCTTCTTCATTGGTCCTGAGCAGAGACAGCCTCGGGTCCCCAGGCTCACCTAAGGCTGGGTCTCCCTAAGGTCCACCCTCACAGCTAGCTGCAGTTCACCATGCTTCCTTAGCCTATTGTATATGATGTGAGTAAATGTACTGGGGGGCAACATAATTCAGCGTCGGCAACACGTAATATTCACAGGGTCAAGGTAAATAAGATAGCAGATTGGACCTCACACACCGGAGCCCACAGGGCGGGCGGGAACCTGACACACAGGGGCGTGGACACAGGGTGTTTCTGGGGTGTTCCGAAAGCTTCCGTGAAGGGGGCCCAGGAAGTGCCACCCAGCCCTCCATCACCCAGGAGCCTGCTGTCCATCCTGCGCGGCCCTTCTGAGCACGGACCTCATGGGACTTTGGCTCTCCCCACAGAGGTTTTGTTCTGAGTGTCTGGAATGTTTAAGAAGCTTCGGGTACTTAATTTAAATCTCATGCATTACCTGCAGACCAGAGCCACCCGGGAAGACCTCGGCAGCCCTTCACCTGGCACCTGCCGCTTGCTGTAATGGGGAGGGGCAGGGGCTCACGTGTTGAAAACACGGTATCCAGTTACAGAAGAATGTACGTTTCTTGCTTTGGGGGCTGTGATTATTCAGCGCTCAGTGGTGGCCACTGCCCCGACCAGCAAACCTAGCCATTCACAGAAGCCATATGGCCATCACACCAGGCTAGGAAACAGCCCCATCTTGGGCTCCCAAGACCAGACTTGAGGCTCCAAAGCCACCTGGGTGAGTAAGAGAGAGCCTGGTGTCTGGTTCCCTGAGCAGACACAGGAAGATCTGGGAGAAAAGGCCGGGGGTGACACTTCCTGAGCAGAAGCAGTATCCTCAGCGGGGGACTCACACCCATGGCCACTCCTCAGCAAGCCATGCAGGTGGACACCTCCTGCCTCTTATGGATTAGCAAGCACCTCCAAGATGATGAGGGTGGGGAGGCAAACCTGGATCAGGATCCGCAACACTAGCCTCCTGCCGCTCTGTAATCCTCCGCCAAACCCGAAGGGCTCCATGACCCTTAGCCACCCCACAGCAGCAGGGAGAGCTGCGGATGCAGAGCACAGGAGCCCTGCTGACTCCCAGGTCCGCCCACCCGCCTCTGGCCTCCCTGGGGCACCTGGGTCCCAGGCACAGAGGCCTTCCCTAGCCACCCGCTTCCCCTCTGAGCCATCTGCATGACCTGCTCCTTGGAACGTGACTTCAGCAGGTCCCACACACCGTCTCTGGCACCTCCTGCTGCCCCTGCCCTAGATTCTGTCCTCCTATGGTTCCTTCCTCCTGCACCTCTTCCCAGAACCGCTCCCAGCCTCTGGCCGCAGCAGTGCGCTTGGCAAGCCTGCAGTGCCAGCCACCTTTCAGGGACCCTGACAACTGGTGCCACCCTCCTCCCACCCCAGCTGTCCATCCCCAGCCACCTTGCCAGTTGGAATCACCCACCACAGGCCTATGGTCCCCTGACTGGGCACCTTCTCACAGCCCTCCTGGGGTCAGCACTGTACTGGAAACATCTATGATTGTGGTAGTTAGCTTTGGCCGGCTCTTGCCTCTTTCAGACCAGTTGTTAATGTGTTCATATTTTAATGTTTAATGTTTTCCTTTTTTTCTTTTCTTGTACAACCAAAATGTTACAGGAAATTATGTAACATATGCAAACGTGATTTTTACAGTTATCCACCATTCTCCACGTAAACCTGGAAGACAGTTTTGAACAAGTTCTCTTTAGAATGAAATTGAATAAGCATGCTTTGTTTATATTAGTGAGGGGGCAGTTGCGGCATATGGTGAAGGAGACACTGTTCTCCCTGGGAGGAGAGAGATGCCCTCCATTCCCTGTCCATTCAATACCTGGGCATGGAAGGCTGTCAAGGACCCAACTCCTTTCTCGCTGTGCCTGGTGCCTGATGCAAGCAGTAGCAACTCCTCCCAAGGAGATGGACAGTGAGGTTGAAGGCACAGGCCAGAACCTTGGAATAGCAACAGTAATTCACGTCACGTTATTACCCAGTGTCCGTCTGACTCTGCTGCCCGGCAGGATGCTGGCCAGGGCGGGAGGAGGAGCTGACGGAGGCTGTTTGCTGCCTGGGTCTAGCTCTTTCTCCTTCCTTGTATCTTCTAAGTGTCACCAAGTGCTAGGAAGGAGGGCTCCAGGGAAGCCCTGCTTGGCCCACTTGTGGCCTGTGTCTCCCCCAAGTCTGCAGGGATTTGTGCTGCTGCTGGAAAGTGGGGAACCCCTAAAGATGTAAATAAATAAAAGTAAACAAGGAAAGCTACCACAGGAGTACAGTTTACGTTGGAACTGAGGGAAGGTGTGGGAGAGAGGGGGAGAGGGAGGCACTGAGCGACCCTGACCCTGGGGCTCCAACCGAGCCCTGACGTAGATCAGCACTGTGAGCCCAGCCGCAGGAGCCGCGCCCCCAGGCCTCCCTGCTCCCAACGGTTCAGAGACAGGGCCACGTGGCGCGGGAGCCCGGAGACCCCTCAGTGAAGGGCCACTGCTGTTTTGGTTTGGATGTGAGGTGTCCCCCAAAAGCTCACGTGTGAGACAAGGCAGAGGGTTCAGAGAGGAAGCGATTGGGTTGTGAGAGCCTTAACCCAACTAGGGACTTAGTCTGATGGGATTAACTGAGTGGTGACCACGTCAGGTGGGGCGTGGCTGAGGAGGTGGGCACTGGGGCGTGGCTGGAGGAGCCACTGGGGCACTGGGGTGTGGCTGTGGGGTGTACATTTGTATCTGGAGAGCAGAATCTCTGCTTCCTGGGAGCTGGTTCCCTCCGCCACACTCCCACCATGATGTTCAGCCTCACCTCGAGCCCCAAGGAATGGAGTGGGCTTCTGTGGACGGATACCTCTGGAACCATGAGCCCCCAAAGAGCCTTTTCCTCCTCTACAGCTTTCTGGTCAGGTCCTTTTAGTCACAGCAGCACTGAAGCTGACTGAAAGGGCAGGACTGTAGAGCCTCTGCCCCGCCTGTTCCAGGGTCTGCCGCTGTGCACGAGAAAGCTCCCCTGGTGAAATCCTTGCTGTTGGCCGGGCCGTCTGGGGTAGGGAAGAAAATGCTGGTCCACGCCATCTGCACGGAGACGGGAGCCAACCTCTTCAACCTGTCCTCGGCCAACGTCGCCGGGAAGTACCCTGGCAAAAGCGGCCTGCAGATGATGCTGCACATCATCCTTAAGGTATGAGTGACGTTTCTCTGGCCCGGGTTCTCCTCCCTCTTGCAGATCACATTTTCAAGTCCTGCAGATAACTTTTTTAGGCCAGCAAGCACATCTCTCCTGAACCTCCCCATTGCCTCCTCCTGTCGGTTAATTGGTTTTCGCACCTGGCTGAGCAGCTGCAATTAGGAGCAGCCTCGTTTTCTGTGTAAACATCTACTGGGCCATCAGACCTGCCTCCCCCTGAAACGCTGGCACAGCCCAGTGAAAATTAAACCCGCAGCCTCTCCTCAGCCCGCCTCCTGGAACAGTTGGCATCAGATACCTGCACTGGGGTGTTCTCGCCCCGGGGCCTGAGCTGCTGAGCTGCTGTGCCTCCTGAGCACCAGCTCTGCTCCCAGAGTCACCCAGGATGTGAGCTGGGCAGGAAGGTGAGAACGCAGGGGTCTCGCAGGGCCTGCTTGCTAGGGCTCCGTGCGGGAGTGGTGGTGGATCAGACGTGCGTGGACGTGACAAACCCACAGCCCTGGCTCCTTCCCGGCATCCTGCTGATACAGCCCACCAAAACTGGGTGGGTGACAGGACTGGGGTTTCATCCCTTAGCCACCGTCCTCCAAATAGCAGCGATGGCTGAACGGGAGTGCCAGAGCCTCGCCCGCATGGACCTGGTCCTCTCCCTTCAGTTCTGTCAGCCATGGCCCCTCCTAGACGGAAACGCCACCATGAGATGCATCCCCTTCGCCTCAGACTCCTGGTGGCTTGGTTGTCGTTGTGAAGTGTCCCTGGAAATGACCCTCGTCTTGAAATCTGCCTGTATGTTAATATTCAAATGCATGTAGCCACCTCAGCTTCTCGTGCTTACCTTTACCATATATTTCACGCTCTTTTGTTTTCAACATATCCGTGTCTTTAAAGAGCAGCTTTGTGGATGTACAAACTTGCTTTTTCTTTTTTTTTTGGTGGGGGGGTACCAGGGATTGAACTCAAGGGCACTCAACCTCTGAGCCGCATCCCCAGCCCTGTTTTGCATTTTATTTAGAGACAGTCTCACTGAGTTGCTTAGGGCCTCGCTTTTGCTGAGGCTGGCTTTGAACTCACGCTCCTCCTGCTTCAGCCTCCCAAGCCGCTGGGATTACAGCCGTGCACCCCGGCAGGGGCCAGTCTGTGTGTGTCGACCAGTTGGTGCGTTTGCTCCACTTGTGTCGATGTCATTGTCCATTCTGCTGTGTCTCCATTTCACTCTCCATTCTCCTTTGCCCTTCTCTCTCTCTCTGCTTCTTCCTTCTTCCTTCCTTCGGGTTGATTCAGTATTTCCTGGCAGTTCGTGTCAGTCCCTCATGGTCTCGTCAGCGATGCAGCTGGCTGCATGTCGCAGGGGTTGCTCTACATGGCACCCACCGGGCTCCCCACACGGAGTCGGCGTGCCCGTCCACGTGCACAGCGGCAGCACGATCCACTGTCACCCTTGCCAGTTCGTAGCCTTCGTCTAAAGGAAAGCTGCAGTCCAGTGTTGCTGTTTTTGCATTAAGCAGCCATTTGTCTTTAAAACTCAAGAAGAAGCACCACGTCTGCGTGGGAAGAACCCGCAGCGGGTTCCTTGCGATCCACGCCCGCCTGGCCTCGCCCCACGCCAGGGTACTCCTCCGGCATTTCTTCCGGGGCACCGGTTTCTGCCGGCACCAGTTGTCCTAGCTTTCGCGTCCTTCCCTTCACACTGCCTCTCTCTCAAGGACACTCTGGCTGGACGTGGAACTCCTGCGCACACGTTCTCTCAGCACCTTGAAGACGCTGTGCAGCCACCCGGCCCTGCGGGGTGTGGAGGCCCAGCGGGCGCACACCTCCCGGGGCGCTGCTCCTCTCGGGGTGGCTGGAAGACTCTCCCTTATCCCCATCACTGCCCGTTGGACGGACTGTGCCTGGTGTTCCTGCTCTTGACTCACTGTCCACAATGAATCTGTAGCTACATCACTTACACAAACAAATTGGGGGGATCAGCACCATGAGTTCCTCAAATAATCTTTCACCCATCATCTGGCTCCTCTCCTAAAACTCCAGTTAGATATATTTTCAGCTGCTTGATATCGCTCCCTAAGTCCTGTTCCCGCTCCGATAATTTGTTACTGTGTTCGAGTTACCTACCCTTTCATCTGTCATCTCCAATCTGCTCTTAAACCCGTGGCGTGATTCATTTTTATTTTTATTTTTATTTTTGATACCTTCGTTTCTAATTCTGGAATTTGTCTTTGCTGATCGTGGTTGGTTTTCGTTTCTAAGCTGCACGTCCCCATCTGTTCATTCCCTGTGACCATCTTTCCCTCTAAGTCCCTGCACGTCGCAGTCTGCCTTGCAGATCTCACCCGCTCATTCCCACATAGCACCGTGTGGAGTCTGCTTCTGCTTGATTGCTTTCTCCTTGACCGTGGGTCACATTTTTCAGTTTCTTTGTGTGATTAATAACTTTTTACCGTATGTTAGACATTGTGGATGATATGTTGTAGAAGTTCCCTGGCATGCTGAGCGTGGTTCTGGCAGGCAATTAGCTGACTGGCTGATGAACTTGAACTTGCAGAGACTTTGTTCTCTGTTTTCTCAGCGCGGGTCTGTGTGAGTTTACCCTCAGTCCTAGGTAAGCCCCCAGCCCGGGACATGGTCTTTCTTCAGCTGCAGTGGAAGAAGTCCTGTGCCGAGCTCCTAACCGGGCAGGAGCTGTGGTGTTGGCTCAGCAATTGCAGTTTTCCAGCTGCTGTTTTTCGCCAAGCTTCCTGCTCTCTCCCACTCCGTGTGCACGCTTTGCAGGTCAGCTGCTGACCGAAGGTGAACTGGCCACTGAAACCAGGCAGCCCGACCTGTGCCCTCTGTGTGCTTAACCACCAAGCTAAGCACCAGGGTCTTAAAGGACAAGTAACAGAAACCCATCCTTTGCCCGAATGAGCCCCCAGCCTGTTTGTTCCAAACGTCAAGTGGTGCTGACTTTTGGCCTTGTCAGAAGCACACGATCATAAAGGCATGAGCAGTTTCCAAGCGTCTGCGCATCATTTCCTCTTAACTCATCAGCTCTCACAACAGCCCGGGAGGTAGGCACTCAGGCCATTCCATTTAACTGATAAGCAAACTGAGGCACAAAGCATTTTAGTAGTTCCTGGGTGGCAGTGTGACTGTATGACCCCTCGGGGTCCAACTGCAAAGCCTGGGGTTTCACAACAGCTGACACAGCCTCTGCCAGAAGTAGGGCTGCAGGCATAGCCTCCTGCTCCCGGTGTGCAGCGGGGCTCAGCCGATGACGTGATATCACGTGCTCACTCCAGGAGGCCATTTGTTCCCGCTGCTGAGAGGCTTTGTCTCAATATCAGATAAGCTATCTTGGCACTTATTAGAATGATCACAAACTGACATCATGTGGACCACAAAATGTCGGATGTCAAATTACTAAAACATGGAGCAACACACTTATCTGCCTGGGCTGCGTGTGAGAGCGTCGGACACACATCTCACTGGACTCCACCTTATTGTGTGTATAGCTGATTAATGAAAGGCACCCAGGTCCCGGGAGTGGGAGTCATCCCGTTAAAAATGTGCTCCGTGAGGCCGCCACACCCCAGCGTGACTGACGGAGCAGCTGTCTGCCTTGCCAGAGGTCGAGCTTTAATTAACCAAAGGACAGTGGGATATTCTGCTTGTGTTGGTAAGTCCAGGGCGGGAAGCCCCGTCACTGAGGTGTGAACCCAGGACACAGACCAGACCAGAGCACAGCCCAACCAGGGTCTGTGGGACTTGCCGAGGCGAAGGGGCAGCAGGACCTGATTCCTCCCCGCCTCTTCTTGTGAAGAATTCCTGCTACGGAAGTGAAGCCCGGAGAGTGAAGGGGCCACTGGAGGGGACGTCACTGGAGGGGACGTCATGGCCACACATCCGCTGGTGGCTCTGCCTCACCCACAGCCGCCTGAGCACACGGGGAAGTGGCTGGTTTATTTGTCTCACAGCCACGAAGTCAAAGCCCTTTGCGATGCCGTCAGCGGAGGATTTGTCTCTCCACGGAGCCTCCAGGCCGCACGCGGGGGAATGTGCCCTGCGAGAAACTCACGTGAACAGCTCACCGCACACGCCCCGGGCTCACGCGCCACGCAGAGAAGAAGATATGGGTCTTGGAACGTTAGAAGAATATTCAGTGAATATCTCTTAATAGGCAGCTGAGAAGTGTTTGGTATAGGATAAATATTTAAAAGTATCTCATGGACAAAGAAGCTCGCCAGTCAGGGCCATTACCCAGGACGGGCCCAGCCCGGCCTCCTCCCGTTTCCATCACAGTTCACGGGGGACAGGAGCAGAAGGGGCTCCGTTGGCCTCTAGCAGGAGAGAGGCATTTGCTAAGGACTGTTAGGCAGGCTTTTCCTTCTAACTGTGCTAAATGCGTAATGAGGTAGGGACCAATGTCCCCATTTTACAGATAAGAAGATGATACTCAAGAGTACCAGATTTGACCCAAAATACAAAAGAACCAGAGGGCTGGCATCTGCCCATAAGCCCAGGTCTGACTCTACCCCGCCATACTAGTCCCAGCTGTTCCCTGGGGAGGGTAGACTCTCCTGCCCTGCCCTTCATGGGCTTCCTGAGCCAGTCATCTGGGAACATTGAGCTGTTGAGTGCCCGAGAGTGTCCGCCAGGATCCCACTTCTCGCCTAACCCGCTTCCTGCGTGTTCCCTCTTCTCTAAGATTGGCCTGACTCTCAGGCCTCAGCAGCGTCAAGGGAGGCCAGGCAGGGGACGCACTCTGGGTCTTGGGACTGAAGTGCTCTCCTCCACGGTGGTCCTTGGCTCTCCTCCTCTTCCTGGGCACTGACCTGGCCCTCTGACCATGAGACCAGGGGCCAGGAGAACAGGGCTGAGGCGCTGCCCAGCCAGGTAGGGTGGGTGTGTGCTACCCGCCTGTGCAAGGTCAAGTTCAGCTAGGAGAATGGCAAGGCCAGCGCCAGAGCAGAGCCCGTCAGGGGGCGAGAGCGGGAGGAGAAGGCAGTCTGGTGACGCTCGAGTGTGACAGTGGAGGGGACTGTGACAGACAGCTGAGCGGCCTGCTGGGAGGAGGTCAAGGCCACCTCCACAGCGCGGTGGAGGTGGTTTCAGACTGAGGGAGGTGCAGGTAGGTGTCCAGACCTTTCGCTGTTTTGTCTGTTTGTTTTGTTTTGTCTGTTTTTTTCACAGACTTTATTTTTTAGAATGGTTTTAGATTCATGTTAAAATTGAGCTGAAACTAGAGTTTCCATGCGTTCCTGTCCCCACATGTGCACATGCCCCCTTAACACCCCACGATGGGTACCACTGAAAACCGGTGGCAGTGAGGGTCCAGGCCTCAGAGTGGCTGATGAGGCCTCTGTGTCCCCAACACTCAGTCCCAGAGAGTGTCAAAGCAGAGAAGGGCCAGAGGGAGCCCGGGAGACTCCAGCAAACCACAGAGGGAAGCGCTCGAGCTCCGGGACCCACCCGTCTGCTCCACTGGCCTCCCGAGAGAACCCCAGGACGTGCAAAGCACACACAGGTCTACTCCATCATTGACGCAGAACCAAACGCCCGCGATGGCATTTGATGGGGCTGAAGAGCCCTCTGCTGGCAATCAAAGTGAACGTTCCCAACTTGTGAAAAGTTCAATTATGAATTAATTACATTTAATTGTCCATGACCTCAAACTATCCATGGGTAATTTAGATAAAGACTTTCCATAGCTAAATGAAAATTAGGAGAGCAAAGGATACCATTTTTCATTAACAAATTGGCAGCGTTTGAAGAGTACGGGACACCAGGAAGGCACGGTTGATGGCGGGTGAGGGCCCGGCCAGCGCTGCCTTTGCTCACAGTAAGAAAAGACATCTGCCCAACACATCTGGCCACGGGTCCTGCTTCCCTCCTCCCAGGCTGCCATGCCAGGAAGACCTGCGGCTGTCCCTCCCTCCGAGGTCTTCCTTTCCCGCCTTCCTCCCATCACGCCATGGCCACACCCGTCTGCGCCGAGACTGAAGCAGGACATGCCTGGCTCCTTGGGAAGGCCTCTCGGCCGCGGCCCCTGGGATCGCTGTCCGCCTGCTCTCTGAAAGGACACTCCTCAGTCTCATGCCATGCACACCTCAGCACCCTGCCATGTGGCTTCTGTACCCTCCACTCCCACCAGGGCCACCAGTGACGACCGCAGTCCCACGCCCCCGCTGGCACTGCCCACTGTCACCGCACCTCCGCCCTGCACTCCGTCCTCGGCTGCCTCTCCTCTGCCTGTTGTCCTGGCCTAGACCCTCCTCCTACGTCAGAGGCGTCCAGGGGGCTGCCAGGACCCCTTGCAGTCCACCGCTAGAGCCTTCCGCCTGCTGCCTCCCCGGCTCCACTGCCTTCCAGCTCCTCTCCTGGACCTGCCGTCCTCCCCGCCTGCCCAGCCACCCTGGGCCCACAGCTGCCCACGCTCACCTCCTTATTCCTCCCTCAGCTGGTTCCTTTGCTCGACACCTCCTCCTCCAGGAGTCTAGCTGATTCTGAGCTCCCCTGGTGTCTGCTCCCTGCCTCCCCGTCACCCTGTCTGGCTCTCACCTGCTCCCTTCAGAAGCCTGGTAGGTCACCTCCTCGCCTTCAGACCCGCCCCTCAAGGCCCATGGTCCACACATGGCACCAGGTCTCAGCCCCAGCCCCCCCTCGGCTTCCCCACACTCCCGGGAGGGCTTTTCTGTGACAGCATGGGATTCCCGAGTAAGGTCTTCCTGGCTCTCCCTCACGTCTCGGGTACAGCAGACGGCAGTGACCATGCCTCCTCCTCCAGAAGCAGCCCACGAGCCCTGTCCGGTGCCCTGGCTCCTGCCAAACCCAGCAGGCACTTCCGGCCTCCAGCTGGACCTGGTGACCTTGGAGGTCTGTCTGCTGGCACCTGGGCTGCAGTCTCGGTCCTGTGCCCTCACCCCGGCCTCCCTCTCCACCCTTGTTTTCCCAGGCAGCCGTGAGCCTTGAGCCAGGGGCCTCCGTCACTCACCCCTTGCCCAGCACCTGGCACCTGCCCATGTGGAGTGGTCTTCACTCCACAGTCCAGGCTTATGTGGTGAGGCCAGTCTTTCTTCCCCCGAGCAGTCCTGTTTAAGCCACTAGACAATATCCAACTTACCCATGAGTCTCCATTCAGCAGCCTCTGTCCACAGATCCTCCCTCAACTTCCCAGTCTTCTGTGCTTCTCCAGAACTGCGCACGGTCAGCAGGAATCCTATGGCCACTCGCCACTCAGCTACCCCGGGGACAGGGGTGGGGACAGGAAAACCAGAGACACATTCTCAAGGACAGGACGGCGAAGGTCTTCGTGGTCTTCCTGCTGGGGTGAAAGATGACAGAGGACACAGGTCAAGGGACCAGAGGCTCTGGGAGCAGCATCTTGTCTCCATGGCAACGCCACAGTGTGATGCTGCTTAGCAGTGTGGGCTTGGGCTCAGGCAGACCAGGTCTCCCTCGGCCCCCAGTGCGGACCCGGCTGTTACTCCACCTTCACGTTGCTCTGCCTCAGTGACCCCAACTGGACTGGGGAGACACCGTGGACAGCTGGGCCCAGCAGGTGGCAGGTGGCCGGTGAGGTCAGAAGCAGTGTCCTGGGTGTGAAACACTCCACATGAACGTCGGCTGGATTAGCAGCTTCAAGGAACGCCCCTGGGACTGCCTTCCAAGCCGATCCGTGGATGGCAGCTGAGCCCTCGAAAACCTCACGCTCAGATGTCCCTGGGTGCCCCACCGTGGGAAAGCGGCCCGGGGAAGGCGTCCCACTGGGACCGCATGAGCCAAGCGCACGCCTCTTGTGGATCAGGTTCACCCGCAGCCTGCGCTGTTGAAAGCAGAAAGAGAAACGCAACGGTGAAGCGAGGGCACTCAGAGCTGTGAAGCCATTAAGAGGAGCCAGCCTGAGCAAGCAGGGCGCAGGTGTGGAGGAGAGACCGTCCTCCGCTTGCCACATGGACACGGGACAGGAAAGCCCACTGCTCTGCCCAGTACACAGCGCAGCCTAAGCCAAGGGGCCATTGTTCATGGAAAATGGTTTTCTGGTGGTCTCCCTTAGTACTAAGATGTTTAAGAAGGACCAAGGTAAGATCTTGCCTTTGTTGTTATAATGAGAAGGTTGAATAAACCCTTTCCCATGGAGCACCTGATTGTCCTATTCACTCGGGGGGCCAGAGGTAGGAGGCCTTCTGACTGCGGGGCAGCTTGTGTTGGGAGGAAGCTGGGCCGACCCTGGAACCAAGGCGGGCTTAGGTCCACCTCTGTGGCTTGGCCAGGGTCACATGGGGAACTATGAGCTCTTTGGGATGGAGAGAAGGCAGTTCCGCTTTAGTCTGGGTTGAGTCAGGAGCTTCCAGACGAAAGCACTATGGAGGGATGTGCAGCTTGGAGCTTGAGGTGACAATGTGGCATGGTCAGCACATCAAAGCCAGAGGGAAACCTGGGAGTGGACAAGGCCAGCCCTTGAGGGCACGTGAGAGGGGCACGGAGAAACCAGGGCCTTCAGAGCCAACCACCTGTATTTGAGCAGAGCGGGAGTCTGGACTGGGCCATGGACTGGGCCATGGTGGTACCTCAGCATCTGCTGGGGAACTTAGACACCACTCATGTCCAGGGCTGGGACAGGATATCGTGTTCCAGAGGACCCCCGTGACCCTAATGAGCACCACCTAGGTCACCTCCCCCAGGCTCCGGCCCGCCACTGCCCCCATACACAGCCCTGGCTTTTCTCCAAGTACCGACCACAGATGGCCACCAGCACCGCCTGGCACTGTGGCCCTCTGACTGGGTGTCCTTTCGCATGGCTTTCCTGCTTGGGTGACGCAGCTCGGGCAGAACCCACATCCTGTGCCTGAGTCCCTGCCACTCCAGCAGAAGGCTCATCGCCTAGATGTGGCCTCAGGGACAGCTCAGAGGGAGCCCTCCTCCCAAGGCCGCAGAGCCCTGCCATCCCCCGTTGCCCTCAGGTCTGGATGATGCCCGGGACTTAGGGTTTCCAGCTCCGAGGCACAGAAGTGCCTCTTAGTCTGTATCTCATGCACAGCCCTCCTTCGAGAATCACAGAATGTTTAAGCTGGAGAATCACTTAATAAGTTGCTTTGACACATCAGAGAGCTGATTTTATTAAATAAGAGATCACAGACAAGGGAGCGGGGCAGAGGAGGGGTCCCTTCATCCCGCGCGGGCACTTTGTCCCTCTTACTGAAGGACGAGCCGAGGCGGGGTGGCCTGGTGGGGCGGCGAGCTGAGAGCCGAACCTGCTGCCGGCGCCTCTCCAGCTAGGCAGCCATGCCGACGAGCAGCACCCGGCCGGAGGGCAGCGTCGGGGAGTGCCGGCAACGACACACTTGCAGTGTGGAGAGGAGAGCCACAGCGTGCTGAGGGGGGCTGGCACATGGGTGGTTCCGGCCGGTCACCACAGCAGTCCCACTGAATTCATGTCGCCTCTTCTCTAGCATCACATGCCCAGGAGAGGCGACATCTGTGCAGACTCTGGTGCCAAAAATAAACTCTCGATGGCCAGGCCAAGAAAAGCACCCACAAATGCAGGCCACCCAAATCAGCAGGCGCAGGGGTGGAAGGGAGGAGGAGAGCGTGGCTTTGGGCCAGCCGCCCATGCGTCCCCGGGGCTGCCCGTGTTCTCCAGGTGCGGGTGAGATTGCTGTGGACAGGCCTCTGCTTCAGGTGCCAGCCTGGCTCTGAGTCCTGCCTCCACCGCTTCGCAGCCCGAGCTTCGGTCCTCGAGCCGCAGGGTCCCCAGCTGAGCAGGGTGATGGCGACACCCGCCCTTGATGGGAGGAGGCATGTCAGGGCTTGGACAGCCCGTGTGCCCGGTGCCCAGCACACAGCGGCTCAGTTTCCCCCGCCAGCACTCCCTGCGTCACCACCCCACGGCCTCTGGACTGCAGTTAGCATGGGACCTCTGACTCCGTGAGCTGCCGTCCAGGAAGAGCCTGGGTCACAGAGGCGCAGCCTGATGCAGGCAGCAGAGGGCATGGCGTGGCCCCGGCACTGACGCGGGTTTTCTCCTGGCAGGCGGGCTTGAAACGAACGGGAACGGCCAGTGGCTGTCCTCAGAACTCATGCCTGTCCCTGTTCATTTCAGCAGGAAGTTACTGATTTATCACAGACCCAGTCGAGTGGAGGGTCAGGGCCCTGGGCAGTGCGGATCCATCCGGGCAGCACCGGGTGCCGGGGAGGCCTGTGCCCACCACAGTGTGGACCCCGTCTGAGCAGCACGGCAAGTGACCGTGCGTGCAATGGAGTGGCGCCCAGGGCGCCCTGGCCCTGCAACCCCCGGGGAGCCCTCAAGCCTGCCACTTTTCTCTCTCCTCTGCAGGTGGCCAGGCAGCTCCAGCCCTCCGTGGTTTGGATCCAAGACACAGAGAAAATCTTCTACAGGAAAATTCCCAACACTGAGAAGCGGGTGAGCGCCCCTCACATTCCCTGCTCTGACCTTCCCTTCCTCCCGGGGCCCCTTGCAGGGGTTCACCTCTACTTTTCCAGAAAATCTTGCCTCGTCCAGGGAAAAAGGGAGTGTGGGCTTTCAAATCTCCTGCAGTGGTCTGTCTCTGCCCAGGTCCTTTCTGCCTCTGAGAGGATCCAGGGCTCTGATCTTATGAGGCTCGATGTAGAAGAAAATGTGGAAGGAGCGGGAGGGGACTTCCGACCCAAACACGGGATTCAGAGGAAAGAAACAATTTGGAGAACTCGGCTCAGTTGCAGCCAATGGCACACACAGGAGTTATTATTAGGATTTCCTATTGTTCATAATAATAAATAACAAAAGGCCTGAAATTCGTGAACAAAGGCCGTCAACATCAAGCTCCCTGCACTGCGGGCCTCCAGGGAGCCCCGATTCGATTGCTTCCTTCCTTCTTTTCTCTCCTTTCAATGGCCCCCTCCCCCGTGCTTCCCCCCGCAAATCACCAGCAAATTTCCCACAAGTTAAAAAAAATTTGCAGAAACACATGATTGTTATTCCACATCAATTTGCACCAAAGCAAATAGTGGTTAACTGTGAATTTCTGATTAAATTCATGAGGATTTTAATCACTTTGGATCCTTATGTATTATACATCATTTTTAGCAGGTAGGGATGATTTGGATAAAGAATGAAAGCTCAATCTTTTCTTCTCCAAATGAGCCCTGATTGCCCTGTCGTTTCAGAAACTCTTAGGAGGGCTCATTCATTATCTGATCTGGGAACCTAGCAGTCAGCGCCCTCTGCTGGCCACGTTGCTGACTGAGGAAGAAGGGAAGGTCCACACATGGGAAAAGTTGATGACAGAGATGACTGTGAACCAGATCACAAATCTAAAGAGCAGTGCCGGGCCGTGCTTCCTCCAAGGGGCACACCCCTGAAGTCATCGGGAGTTTGGCTCACTAATGGGAAGGGACAGGACTACTCACTACCCCACAAAACTTCAGCCTGGGTGGAACTTGAAAGATGTGGGCCCCCAGGCCTGCTCATCTTAGCTCTCTGTGTGTCCTTCAGCAAATAACTTAACCTCTCTGAGCCTCCGCTTCATCAACTATCAAATTAAAGGGTTCCATCCAGAACGGCCCCTGAGGTAGTTCATGAAGCCTCTCTCGGATCCTCTCCCACGACCCCCTGGAGCTCTTGGTTGCCCGTGGGGAATCACAGCCACGGACTCACCTGCAGCCTGGGCCCATGGAGAGTCAGAGGAATATGAAGAATTCATTAACGAGACAGCCAAGGGGCACCGGGGAGGGCTGGTGGGGAGAAAGACGTGGGTCAGTGGACCCAACACTTCAGAGAATCAGCAAAAGGGGCAGAGGCGCTGGGGAGGGAGCAGATGGGATTGATGCAGACAGACCCCTGTCTCCAGCTCCCTGCTGGTCAGCTCTGCACAGCCGGCTGGGCTCGCTCCTGTGGGAGGTGAGGGCCTTGGAGAGGCCCAGTGCCTTTCCTCTGCTCACTCGCACTGGAGGATGCAGGGACTGTCAGCAGAACTGGCTGCCTCAAGGACCAGGAATCCTGCCCTGGGGCAAGTCCCAGAACCACCTGGGGGATGCGAGCAGAGAGCGTCCTGCCTGGGCCAGCCGAGGTTAGACGGCGGCAGAGGCAAGTGTGCCCCACAGCGGCCCGCCCAGCCCTGCCCCCAGCAAAAGGGGACGTGGGCCCAGCTCCCCTCGGGACGTGGGTCTCAGTCAGCCCCACACCCCAGGGGTGGCCTCTCCACCTTGGAGACTGAGTCTTACCCCAGCAACTTAGCCACCAGGGCCCTGGACAGTCAGCGCCTTGGCCACGTATTCTGAAGGTAAGGACCAAAAGCCAGGCCAGCAGCCATATCAGCAGGCGAGAGGAACCCAGTGCATCCTAACCAGCTCCTCGCTGCTCTCTAAGTCACCCGGGGAGCCAGCACCCTCTGTCCACCTGCCCCACCACTGTCTTGTAGACTACCCTCATTCCCAACTGAGGCCCAGAGAAGCATGTCCATCTGCCAAGAAAACCGGGGCTGCCGAGTCCCACTGGCCACCGCCCCAAGACAGAGCAAGGACCACCTGGCCCCGCTGGCTACTGCTGGATCCGAGGGATTCCAAGAAGCCTCTTGAAGAACAGCCTCATCTGCAGTGACTGAACCTGCCCTCCAAGGTCTCTGCCTCAGAGCCAAGGCCCCTCCTAGGGCCAAGCAGCAAGCAGAGGAGAAGGCCCAGCCAGCCAGGGTAACTCTGAGCACAGGACCTGCCACCAGAAGGCCAGTCCTGGCTTGCAGGGACGGGAGGCCCCAATGTCCAGGACTGCTTCAGGCAGGAAGTGGAGGAGCCTGTGGCAGGAGGGACGTTGACTGAGCGTCTCTTCTTCCCCAGGCACAGTGCACATCAGGTCGACCCCCAGATCCCTGGGAGAATGAGCACATCATCCTCTGTTTAGCAGAAGAGGTTGCCCAGCTAGTTATGGGCAGCGTTGGATTCAGAAGCAGTGCTGTCTGCATGCAGCGGCCACGCCTGCCCCCCACCTGGACGCCACCCACAGGCTGGAAGATTCTGAGAGCAACCAGCTACCCCCAGCCTGGCCCCCAGCTCCTCGCCAACCTCAGGCCCACTCTCCTCGCCTCCTGAGAGCTGCGCGGGGGCCTCCTGTCTTGGAACCAGAGGTGCACGGCCCTGGACCCTCCATCCTCCTGCCCCTCCCTGTTCCCCACACGGTCCCCTGCCACCGAGAAGCTCTGACACCTCTGGAATTTCAGCAGCGTCCGAGCCCAGCCCTGGGTGACCCCCACTGCACCGGCACACGCCTGCACCTGCCCCTCCCCATCCCCTGGGGGAGCGCCACCTCTCCTCCAGGCAGCTGCCATGGTGGTTTTGTGGCGCTAGAGGCAGGAAAGCAGATTGGACTTGCTGTGCAGATGCTTGGCCACCACTGTGAAACTGCCCACATAATACAGTTGTGAGGCTGGCCGGCCCCACAGCGGACGGCGGGGTGGAGGTTGCCAGGCGATCTTGGGGACGGACGGTTCCAGTGTGATGGATGAGCGTGCGGGTCTCCTGCAGAATGGACAGCTCTGAGCTGGAACAGCAGCGGCTGAGTGCCGGTGGGGGCTGCTGACTGAGCACGCCTCCTGCTCCCATGCCCTGCACCTCACCAACAGCCAGGGTGTTGCGCTGGACACGGCCCAGGATCAACATTTGTCATCCGGCTCGGCTAATTAATTTCAGGTGGCCCTGCCATTTCAAGACAAGCAAGTAGCATCATCTGCCTCAGAGAAGGCAGAGAGCGCAGTGCCATCGTCATGGCAACCAGGCTGCTGGGGATGGGCTCAGACCAGGCAGGTGTCTCTGCCCCCATAGAGCCTGTCCCCAGCCTCAGGCCCTGACCAGTCCGTCGTCCACTCACCTCTGGCAGCTCAACGTGCGTCCCAGTCACTCCCTCCAGGTGTGCTCCACAGCAAGCTGCTTACAGGACCAGCCGCCATCGCCACCGGATCCCTTCCCAGCCCACCACCACCCGCCACTGCCCTCCCCACTCCGAGAAATGATTCTCAGGAAGTCCTCGACACAAAAGAAGCACGAGACTTCTCTGAAAACACGTTGCTGAGAAGTTTTAAAGAAGGTATAAATAAGTGGAAAGACATTCACATTGGTGGGTTGTTAAGATGTCAGTATCTGCAGGTTGATGCCATCCCACAAAGATTCTGGCTGGTTTATTTTCAGAAACTGAGAAACTGATCCTAAAATGCATGTGGAGATTCAAAGGACCCGGCCAAAACAAGCTCCAGAAGGAAAGCCGTCCGAGGAGGGCTGGCCCCTGACTTCTTTCCTCAGTTCACCGCAACTTGGGGACCCCCGAACACTTTGGTTCCGGCATGGGAGAGGTGTGCGGATGGGTGGAATGGAAGTGCGTCAAGAAGGGGGGCTCACCCTTGCAGCCGACTGATTTTTGCAGAGGTGCTGAGACTGCTCAGTGCAGGAATGGTCTTTCCACAAAGGCTACTGCATAAGTGAACGGCCACCCCCCGAAGAGTGACGTCGGACTCCCGCCCTGGCTGTCTACAAAACTCAGCTCGCCGTGTGTCCACTGTTTCAAGTAAGAGCTAGGACTAAAGACTCTTAGAAGATGACGTAGGCATGCACCTTTGTGACCTCAGGTTCGGCAATGGCTTCCTGGATGTGATACCAAACACACAAGCCCCAGAAGAAATTCTAAACTGTGTCTCATCAGATCTGAAATGGCTCTGCTGCAGAGGGTGCCATGGAGGAGGTCAAAAGCCAGTGGGCCCAACACTGGAGCTAGGACCCCTGCCGTGGAGGCGGAGCCAGTGCAGACTGACAGCCCGTTCGGGGATGCGCCCACCTGTCCCTGACCCACAGTTAGAGGCGAAGCCTGTGTTTGCATTGGCAGGTGCTGCAGGGCAGGAGGGGAGGAGTGGGGGCTGGGGGTTTGCCCAGGAAGCGTGAGTTATTAGGGGTCACAAAGACAAAGGGCTGGGGAAGAATCAGTTGCTCAATTAACACTGATTGAGCACCATCTGTATGTGAGAGACCATTGGTCCAGCCTCTTTGCTGACCTCCTGCCTGAATCCCTGTTTCTGCATCTCTTCCCTTCCTGTCTCTCTACTGCAGAGGACCCATGAAGGGCCCCGAGACAGGCAGCGGATCCATAGGACTCTTCCAAAGTCCAGAGCTAGATCAAACAGAGTAAGAGAGTGACAGAAGACTCACAGAGAAGGCCGCACACCAGGTGCGAGAGGGCTTGCCTCCAGGACAGGAGGACCCTTACGGCTCCTTCACAGGAAGGCAGTTGACCCAATTTGTCGAGTGGGCTGAGGATCTAGGTGCACATTTCTCCAGAAAAGACATTCGGATGACAATGTGCTCTTGAAAAGGTGCAGAGTGTCGTTAGCCATTGGCCAGACGGGAGCCCGGGGATCTCACAGAGGTTCTGTCCTCACTCTGCCAGTCAGCTTCACTTAAAGCCGGCGTTGCCCATGGCAACCTGGCCAGAGCAGCCCTGCTCTGGGGTGCAGAGCGAGCACCCGAGCCCAAGCTGCGCTCCTCCTGCATTGATTGGGGCCAGGAGACCCTGGATGAGACAGGAGCACACTGTTGCAGGCAGGCAGGTTTCAGAACCTGTGTCCCCATCAGTAAGGGAACCTTGAATCCACCCTCCGAACAGCTCACAGGGCGCGGGCACGGGGCAGACCCACGAGTCCCAAGGTGCTCGCATTCAGTCGCTGCCTCCTTCCTTCCCTCCCACCTTCCAAACCTGAATGCCAGAGAGAGGAAGGAACTGCCAACAATCACAACTCACCCAGACCAGGGAGTGCCTTCCCGGGCGGGTCCAGGGACAGTCTCAGGAGTTGTGCTGGCCAGAGCCTTGAAATCACCTTGACAGGCACAAGCCCCGCGCTTCCTATTTCTAGGAGGATGTCCTTTGCAGTTTTAGTTATTTTTTCTACAGGTGGGGTACTTTTCCTCCCCTCTCTCACTCCCAGAATGAACCTAAACGCCTGAAAAAGCAGCTTCCCAAACTCCTGAAGCTCCTGAAGCCAGATGACAGGATCCTGATCGTGGGGACCACACAGCGTCCCTTCGATGCCGAAATTCAGTCTTTCTGCAGAGCCTACCAAAAAATCATTCTGGTTCCCAGACCGGACTACGCCTCCAGATACGGCAAGTATCCCGAGCCCCTTCCCCGCGCCATCCCGGTGGGCGATCCGGTCGGCTCGCAGGGAGGCCACCTCGGGACTGTGAGCCCCACGGAGCCCCAGAGGCAACTCAGCGCAAGTGCAAAGAGCCAGACCAGGCCTCGGGGCCCTGCTCAGAATCCTGGCTCTGACCCGAGTAGCCGTTGAGCTCGGCAGGGCAGCTGGCCGCCAGAGCCTCCGTGCTCCTGTGTGCAGCGGCGCACTGCCCGTGTCTCAGACTCACCTCTTGGCCCTTGCGTAGACTGCCGGCAGAACACCGGCCCACTTCGGCCCCCAGGAGGCCTTGGTGGCAATGGTGGAGACACAGGAGGGAGGGACGACGGGTTGGTCAGTGGCAAGGGGGCGCGGGCAGTGGCTAGCGGTCCTTTCTGCCCCTACTGCTTCATAACCACCTGCCCTCGAGCCTAAAGCAGCAAACCTGGACCGGGGTGGACGGGGCTCCTGGGGCTTTCCCCCTCGGGTTCCCACTGGAGCAGATGTCAGCGAGGACCAGGCTGGACGTCTGAAGCAGTTCCCCCGTGTGCCTGGAGTGGGCGCTGGTCATCCGGGAGCCAAGCTGGGAAGGAGCAGCTCCCGAGCACGCGTTGCAAGCGCTCCAGGCAGTAGTGGAAGGATTCTTGTGACCCTCAGAAGTCACACCATGACCATCAGCACACTTGGGGGGTCAGGAAGTCACAGGGCCACCAGATTTAAGGACAGTGGAAAACAGAGTGTTAAGGCTGTAGGTGTCACTGACATGGGCAGAGGTGGGCAGCACCGTGGAGGAGTGGCCGGGAATGGTATGGAGATGAAGGCAGTGTGTCGGTGTTGGGAACGGAGGCCATGGGCAGGCACGTGCCGCCGAGGGAGCCCATGGCCACCCTGGCCAGGTGGTAGAAGTGACAGCGGCAGCGGGGGTGATGCTGGGGAGGTTGGAGCGGGGGCAGTCCAGTGGCGGTGGTGGTAGAGGGGGTGACGGCAGCGGTGACAGCGGTGGCAGTGGGGTGACACTGGGAAGCTGGCGGGGCTGGGAGTGGAGCAATGCAGACGATTAGGTGAGGACCCGGCTTTTACTAACCCTTGCCAGTCACAGTAGCTCCACCAGAAGGGGACGCGTGTGTCCTGATCTGCTTGCTCTTGAGTTTCTCAAGAACCCCTTGAGCCGCCTGTAGTCCCAGTGGCTCTGGAGGCTGAGGCAGGAGGATCTCAAGTTCAAAGCCAGCCTCAGCAAAAGTGAGGCACTAAGCAACTCCGTGAGACCCTGTCTCTAAATAAAATACAAAATAGGGCTGGGGATGTGGCTTAGTGGCCAAGTGCCCGAGTTCAATCCCCGGTACCAAAAAAATACAAAAAAAGAACACCCCTTGAAAATAAAGTGGGAGTCATCAGGAATGTAGAAGGGAGACCATCAGTGCAGAGCAAAAGGGTGGGGGAGGGACTGGAGCGAGCCTGAGCAAGCCCGCTGTGCGCACATGAGCCCACTCCGATGAGACCCCCCTCTGCACCCCAGTATGCACCACTGACCAGACCACAGGCAGAGGCCCGGGCGCCCCACAGGCGAGGCACGCCAGCTGTTGGCCACTCCGTGTGCAGCATGACCTTATTTCTCTCTAGATGAGGCTTCATCAGTCAGCGTCATCCAGAGTACTGGACGACTCTGGGTCCCATCATCTCTCCAGCCACCCGGTGGCTTCTCCACCTTATAGGGCCACACAGGCCTCCACTGGATCCCTTGCATCCAGCCAGTATCAGAAGGAAAGAGGGGACACAGTTCAGAGGATGTCACAGGAGGCCCTCAGGACTCGACCCAGCACCAACTGCACCACCTTGGCCAGGATGAGTCCCCGGCCCACCTACTCCAGGCCTCACCTGGCCACCGCAGGCCATGGGCTGTGCTCCTGCCTCAGTCAGAGCTCCTGCTCCCCTGCCCCTGCTCTGTTTTTGTTTCTAGTGTATGTATTTTAAGCTATTCTGATGAAATACAGTAGGATATTATTCATTCGAAGGAACCAGAACATTCCTCTTGACTGCACTGAATGGTTTCTGTTGTCTGACAAAACTACAGGCCCTGTGAAGATGGAGTTATTGATGTAGAGCACAGGCGACTGTCCTTATGATGAACCATCGGGTGACCCTAAGGACACAGATGGCATTACAGATTCCCACCTGAACCTCCGTGTGGCATCCTCGCGGGAGGAGGGGGCAGCCCTTCCCAGAGGCGGGTGATGGACCTGCAGAGTCTCTTCCTGGGCTCAGAGCTCTGTCCACCAGGCCACCGCCTGTCACATATGTCTTCCTGGTGGGCAGTTTGTTCAAGCTGCCATTTTTGCCAACGTCGTGAGCACCGTCCAGCATCTCCTCCGTAGCCGCAGTGGTGGGGACATTTGTCTTATAGAAGGCCAGTCCCTGCCATAGCAGAGATCAGAGTGTCTCTTCCAGCCCATCAAGCATGGACTGCAGGTCATAACTGGGCCATCGCTGGGCCATCTGTCTGCCAGCAGCAGAGCTCTGGAGGCGCGTGGAAACGCTCGTCAAATCCCTGCAGGCTGTTGTCGGCAAGTGACAGTGCCAGGTCCCAGCCAGCCCGAGGCTCCAGTCCTTAAGGTTCACACATGGGATCCAGCTCCACCTCCTTCCCCCAGATCAAGCTGTCTCTGCACAGAAAACCCACCTCCCGGGTTGATTAATGCCTCATCAGGTCCCCAGAAATCCTCTGGCCTGCCCCTCCACGTTCCTAATGCTTGCCTCCCGTGCCTCCTCCCTGGGGCCTGTCTGGCTAATCGCCCAATTCATCACGGGCCCCACCGGGCCCGGCATCTGATGGGATGAGTCCAGCCTACGTCTTCAGGGTTTTCCAGGATTCGAGGCGTCAGAGGGCCAGGGGCTCACCCAAGTCTCATCACTCACTTTTCCCGCTTTCTTGAGATCTTATGTTAAGTGAACTTTGAGATACTCTGACAGGTTGGGCACCAGACAGCATGGAATCAATTGGAATCAAAAGCAGATGGAGAGAAGCCAAGAAGAAGAAGAGAAAGGGACTGTAGATTGGTCTGAAGAACCGAGAGGCCCCGCTGCCTTCAGCAGTGCCCAGCCCTCCGGGTCTGGCCGCACACTCGCTGTGGGTCCCACCTGCACTCCCACACAGACTGCTAGTCCTGGCTCCAGCTCTCTGTGCTGGGGCTCCTGTGTCAGCCACGCCTTCCACACCGAGACTCACTCCACACCAGGCCCCAGAGCCGCTGCTGTCAAGAGCCTGGGCAAGGTGGCCTTGTAAAGTCATCGACACAGTTCTTTAAGAGGCTGACAATCAAGTCTGTCCACCACGAGAAGGAGGTCCACCCTGCCCCTTGCCCTTTCTCAGGTCATGAGATAGCTAGGGACCCATGGCCAGCTGTCACTGCACCTCCACTCCAGCAGCCCTGATCTCTGGAGAGTCATCAGTGACCACGCACGCTGCCCCAGACGCTGGGTCCCGTCGCTAGTGACCTTCACGTGCGCAGATTGCTTGTGTTGGACGGTGGCATGATTTGGGCAGGAACTTCCAGGGCTGTGACTATTGCCAGTCACAGCAGGGAACAGAGTTGGGCCTCTGCTGTGGGGTCACCTAGTCCCCCCTGCTTGTCCCTTGATGGTTCCACTTCAAGGCACAGGCAGGAATTCCATCACTGCACAGCAGGACTAAAACCACCCTGACTGCCACCTCAGGTACCAACTTCTTTAGTGGCTTCACCTGCACCTGTCATAAAGCATGTGCGCTCCAGAGTCACCTCTCAGACTTGCTGGTGCCTTTGCAGAGACTGGACAGAAGACACACCAGCTGCAGGTCACGGTGTCGTCCAGTTGCTGTTGGCGTTTGCCGTTGTTCCCACGGGTTGTACTTCTGGTTCTACTCTCTGGCGATCATCCTGAGACAGGGATCACCCTCCCCTGCTCAACCTCTTCACACAAGTGTGCTCTGAAGCATTCTGCAGCTCGTTTGGAGCTGCTGTTTATGACTGATGTTTCCATGAGGCTGGGAAGCACTAGCAAGAGGCACGATGACCAGTAGCGACTGCAGCAGCAGCGGCCACACAGCCGAGAACAGGCCCTGGCACGCGGCCGGCGCCCTTCAGGTGCCCGCACACTGCTGCCCTGCGTCCCCGAGGTGCTGGGAGCAGCCCTTCCCCTCCTCTCCTGCAGATGGGACTCATTCCAGCTCAAGCTCAAATGGACTCTAGGAAGTAGCGGTGCAGTCGGGGGCTTGACTGAAAGCACCCGTGGGGGGCCCCCAGGAGCCCCGTGGGCCTCACTGCAGGCTCCAAACCCCGATGCCTGACCCACCACAGCTTGGGGAAACAGGCAGGCCCCTGGGGACACTGGTCCTTACCAGCAAATCAGCTCCCCCACAGAGCCAAGGACCCCACCCAAGAGGACAGTGGAGGTCAATTGCTGGGTAACTCAACTCCCAAAGCAGTGCTCTCTGAAGTGACTCAGGCACGTTGCAAACCGTCTCAATTCTTTACGGTAGAAAGTGCCCCTTTTCCTGTCGTCAGCCATCTCGGCTCAGTGGATTTGGACTTGGCAGCCACTGAACGAACGCAGAACTAACCCCTTGACCACACCTGACGATGCTAGGTTGTACAGTAACGGTCACTTTTTAAAAAGAATGCTTCCCACATTCCTCAAAGAAGGTGAGAATGCTCTAGAAACGTGTGACCAGGTTGTCCTGACCCTGAGTCAGACAGCCTGAGTGCCTTCTGTCCTTGTCTGGAGACGGCCAGTCGGTCCCTTCCGTGTGCTCTCTCAACAGAATGGACTTCGTTCTCCAAATGTAATATTCATTTAAATGTTGCACGAGAGTTCGTTCAATCTCCAAAGTAAGCATCAAAACATTTCACAATTCATTTGCACAACCTCCTGTGCTCTGGGGGACATCTCTGCCTTACCCCAGGTCCCATCCAGCAGGCACTGTCAATCAACCAACCTATATTTATGGCTATTGGTCAGAGAGAATAGGGTCAAACTGCTCCCCCTAATCCAATAATCCACCTAATCCAATGTATAATATTATACAGAGTCTTGCAGTAGCTAGTGAAGATGACAGTGTGAATTCGAATCCAGTTGTGCAAATAATATAAGAAATGAACTTAATAACTAAAAAAAAAAAAAAAAAGATACTAAACTACTTATCCAAATGCTTTGGAAAATATCATAATCTGATGAACTGAGATGCCACATACACCCCATGTGAATTTCCAGTTCTGAAAGCTCTTCGGCATCTGTGCAGATGTTGCATTAAAACTATTCTGGTTTAATTTTTTCTTGTCTATTTGCAAGGGACATGATCTATAGACCTCAGGGTCCCGTGAGGGAAGAGTGCCCAGAGGAAGGTGTTCAGTTGTCTGCTCATTTGAATGACTCGTAAATGGGGGTTGAGTCCTGGTGTGTCCTTTCTGGTGAGCTGAGGTTTGGGGTGAGTGGGGCTAGCACTGCTTCTCCGTGGTAACTCTGGTTCTCTGTGTCTTTCCCACCATCTTGGATGCAACAGTTTTGTGGAAACAAATCATTCAGCGCAACGGCGGAGTCCTGACCAAAGCCTTGAACATCAGCTGCTTAGCCAAGGTCACCGATGGCTTCACCCAAGGACACATAGTCAAAGTGGTTAAAGGTGTGCTCACAGACCGCAGAATCCGGCAGCAGTATCATAAGCCTCTCACCCCAGTGGAGTTCATCCCGCTGATAGCCGGCATGAACCCCGTGTACAAAGAGGAAGAAGAGTGCTTTAAGGTAAGCGCAGCACCTCAGGCCTAGGCCGGGGCAAGCACTGCTTACGTGACCTCCTCTCTCCCGTGTGCCTGGTTTCGTGAACTTGAACTCTGCCACATATAGTGAAATTTGGAAATGTGACATTTTTGGATCACAGAATCCTTTGAGCCTTAGTAATAAAGCATATGTTTCCAAATTTTAGGAAAAACATGCTCTGTGATCATATAAATTAACAGTCAAATTGCAGAATTGAATAGCAGCTTCAAAACCACTAGATTCTCTCTCTCTCCCCACCTCTCTCTCTCTCACACATATACACGCCCTTATCTTGTTTTTCCCCTTTTACTTCATATTATGGAATAAGTTTTGCATGGGGAAAACTGTCCCTAAATAGCATGTTTCAAGCTAAAGTCGTTTGACTATAGACTTGCCATGGTATACTTCAGTTTTCAGTTTTCAGTGTACTCGAAATAGGAAATCACAAGGAAACTCAGCAAAATTTAGTACTCAAACTTCTGAGCACAATCTGACATGTTCAGAGAATTCTTTAGGTCTGGAGGAAAGTTTGAGACTCTGTTCCAACTCCTCTTTGACAGGAGGACACAAAGTTCTGAGAGTCTTGTGCCTTGTCCTTCATGAAGAGGGTCCAAGGCACAAACAAGGTGGCCTTGTCTCTGACACCTGGGCCACTCCTCCAATGCTGCTAGCTGCCCCCTACCTCAAAATGAACACAGTTGTGTCCCCTCTCTGCATCTGAGGTAGTTTCCTTAGCCAACTGGGAAGACAAAAGAGGAAAATTAAATCCATGCAATCGAAGGTCAGCACAGTATTGGCCACACCGTCACCAAAGAGAGAAATGAAATCCTCATCCAAGCCTCTCATCCCTGGGAGCTCGCTTCTGATGAGGACAGGCTCAGCCTCCTCCACAATGCATCACTCTTCCATCGAGTCTAAGACGACTTCCTTTCTGGCTTGCCCCAGTGCTGAAGTGGAAGGGAGAAGCAACCACAGTAATGATGCCCTGGCACGTGGTCAGGCACGGGGTTGGTGAGCTTCCCTGGTAAGGTCCAGATACGGAATACTTCTGCCACGCAGCTCCTGTTGCAGCCGTTCAACGCTGCACCACAGAGCAAAAGCACCCTTTCACAGAATGTAAGTGCATGGGCCTGGCGGGGTGCCAATAACACTTTATTTGCAAGAAGAGACAACAAACCCAATTTTGCCAGCCCCACTCTAGCAAAACTAAAAAAGAGATTTTTAACTCCATTGGAGTGTTTGCCAAGTACCTGAATTGATACTCTGTTATTTAACTGCTTAAATTGGCATTGTTTAATTGAACTGTTTAAATCTTGTTCATATTAATCACGAATACTCACCCTCTCCTAATGATACATTCTTTTCTGAACTCTTACACTTCTCTCTCCTTTCTAAAATACGGATTTTTCCTTATTTTGGGGAGTTGGCTTGAGGGTGTTGAAGCCCAAAGCTGGTTTTCTGTGACAGGTGTTTGAGGCTGACCATGCTGTTCAAGAACAGGAAGCGTTACATCGTACCACCTGGGATAAGTGCGTGTGCTACTCACGCCCATTTTTGGTGGATTCAGTCACTATTCATTTTTTTAAAGGAGCCAAATCATTTTCCCACCGTGACTCGGTATCCCCCACCAACACCCCCTTCCACTGTGGCACCAGGCATAGTGCCTTCCCTGAGTCAGTGCTCAGTACATTTGTTAGTGACATGTTTGTTGAGCAGAAGGACAGGTGGAATGACACCTGTGCAGTCCTGGATAACGTGTGGCTGCCACTCTGGCTGCCCACGGTTGTTCACCCTGAGAAGTTTACTTAATCGTGCTTCTGAGAATGTGTGACACTGAGATCTTGCAGCTTCTCCAGTCACATTTGACCCGGATCCATGAACATGATGAGGAAAATATTCAGTGGCAATGCTGATAGAATCACAGTAAAGTTATCCATTACATCCTGACTGCTGCTTGTTAGCCGGGCACTGTTTTGCAAGTGAGGAGCCAGAGCCATGGGAAGGTGTGGTAGGCAGAATAATGGCCCTTGAGGACAGCTGCATCCTAACCCCTGAGCCTGCAAATGTGCTGCTTGACATGGCAAAGGGGAAGTCGGTTTGCCATTCAGCTGACCTCAAGATAAACAGATTGCAATAATTATCCCAGGGAATCCATTGTAAGTGTGAAAGTGGAAGAAGAACTCAGAAGAGACCTAGAGAGACTCCCAGTAGCCCAGCGTTGCTCTCTGCAGATGGAGGAGGGATCACAGAACAGATGGTCTCTGGAAGCTGCAGAAAGCAAGCGATCAGAGTCTCACCGAGGAAGGGACACAGCTCCGCAGGCACCTCACTTGTAGCCCTGTGAGAGCCATTTCAGACCTCCAACCTAAATGTGTTGTTTTAAGCCACTAATTTTGAATTATTTGCTACAGTGTCTACAAAAAGAAAAACGCAAGAGGCAAAGTAACTTGTTATGAGTCACACAGCACAAGGGTGGCAAAGCTAAAATTAATACCGTCCTCCAAAACCAATTTTAGTAACTGTATTCTATCCTGTTTGTCTATGAATTAAGAGCTCCTCACTCTACGTGCTTGGCCACCTTACCTTATAATAAGGCTAAAAGAAGGAGGAGGGAATCCCCAGGTCCTAGAAACAAGGATAAATCTCAAAGACAAGAACAACCATGTGAGCTAATGCACTGGTGACCCAGGGGAGCCCGAGATACAAATGCAATGGTCCTTAGCCCAGCTCATGGGAAAGCAGGAAGACCCAACAGTGGGCCACTTAAGAGGCAGCATGATGGACTTGTGGCCTTGTCAGGGCTCTACAAGAGGAACAGAGGTATTCCAAACAAAGTCAAACTGCTTGTACCTTGCACATCAGGTTCCAAATTTATACAATCTCCATGGAGCCAGAATCCCATGTTGAAATATAACACATGTTAAAAAATGATATATCATTAAAAACCCCAAAGTCACATCAGAAGCAAATATAAAAACTATTCTATATGGAAATTTATCCAAGTTAAGGAACATTTTATTTATTTAGGAAATATTTCCCTTGTTGAAAATAATCTTATAATTTTAAAAATTTTGGAAATTTTTTTTAAAAACAAGGATGTAGCACACTGTGAGGAAAGTTAGCATATACAAATAACAGAATCAGCACTACCAAGAACCCAAGATAATAGAACGTTCTGAAAGAGAGTATATGTCAAGTACTTTTAAATTATTAAAGACCAGAAATATTATGGGGGAAGAGGACAGAAAAACTTGAAAAAGAACTGAATAGAAGTCTGATAGTGAACAAATATAAAAGCTCAATGAATGGGTTATATAACACAGCTAAAGAGAAAATACAGGAACTAGAAAGGAGAACAAAAGAAATTTGTAGATGTTCAGAGACGGGGTTCACTGAGGGTGAGGACAAACGACGCCTACCTTGCCTACCTTACCCAGGGCACTTACTCAGGAGTTGGAGATCGAGCTCTGAAGGCACAGATCTAATTTTATTTAGGGTTGCACAGGACATATATAGGCACATTATCCAATCGGTTAACACACTTGTTAAAGTATAACAGAGTCAGCCTATAGGTGAACTATATGCCTTTAGTTCTATATATAGAGAGGGTCGAGGTAGTGCCAAAAACCAAGCGTGCCTAAGCAATTCTGCCCAGCAACAGGTCTGAGACAAAGGATGGGGGAATGGCAAGCCCCAGCACACAGCACGAGGCAAGGCAGCGTGGGCGAGCTCACATCACAGCTTGCTGGGATGCTTGACAGAACAAGGCCTCCCCTCAGCTCAAACTCAGCCTCAACAGTTACAAAGATCTTCATTCCATGGCGAGTCTTTACCATGACCTCAGTTTCTCTGTCCAGACTGTTTGCCTTACTGAGACCGTGGTGTCACTGACGGCTGTCAGATAAGCCTGAGGAATGTTCCCTACAGAAATTTGCCTGGGATGCAGCATAGAGGAAAAAAGACGATGAACATAGCGAGACTGAGAGTCACAGGAGACGGTGATGTGAGGATGCCTGTTGCTCTTTTGATTCCCCAGCAGCACCAAGGAGAGCAGACTTCAAAATATCAATACAAGAACCGGTTCTGTGCTGGGCATAGAAGGAATCGCAGAATTGCCAGGGAGGCAGGAGCAAGGGAGAGACAGAGACCAGAACAAGCCTCTGCTCAGTGATCCTGAAGATCGAGATTTTAAATATCTTAGGGAATCCAAAGAGAAAGCTTATAAAGGAAAGGTACAGTTGCTAATATTAAATGGCAAAAACGAGAGCAGTGGGAACCCTAGAATAGATATGGCCAAAGAGCAGATTAGTGGACTGGAAGGTGGTCCTGGGGAGTTCCCCCACAAGACAGCACAGGAAAACGAAAAGATGAAAACCCAGAAAAGCAAATCGACAGAGACATGTTGAAAGACATCAACATTCAGCAAATATCAGTTCTAGGAGAAAGGAATGCAAGAAATATCAGAAGAATAATTTAAAGAAATGCATGCTGAGAATTTCCCTTAATTAAAAACATGAGTTTTCTGATTAAAAATAAACTCCAAGTAGTAATAAAGAAAAATCCATGCCAATATCCATGATTGAGAATCTAAGAACAAGATAACAAACCACTTAAAAGCTACAAGATTACCTACACAGAAACAGCAGTTGGGCAATCAGCAGACATCTCTTTGACAGTAATAAATGCCAAAAAAAAAAAAAAAATCAGTGAAATTACACCTACAAAGTGATGAGACTAGTCAGCTACTTTACATTGTACCCAGCTAAACTAGCACCCCAGAGACAGGAAAAAACAAAGTCAACTTAAGACAAATATCAGAGATCAGTCCCTGCTCAGAGCACTTCAGGGAACAATTTGGCAATAACAAAGGTGTTTGTCTCCTTTAACCCAGAAATCCAGTTCCGATGCATAAGCCCTACAGAAGTTCTCTCACAGGTATACAAAGGGGTGTGTACGAATTGTGAACTAAAAATCCAAAAAAAGAAAAAATGGCCTTCATGGTCACTAAAAGGAGAGTTGATAAATAACAAGTGGTACAATCATTCATGAAATGATATTATTGTAATATTTATAAACCAACATGTTTCTCAGGTTTCAAATGAAATGCTATCAGAGGCCAGTTGCGATCACCAAGTGCTTTGTTGGTATCTTGACTCCATTATTTCTGCAACATTTTCCACAGAGTCCCATTCAGAGCATGTGAATAGCCCCTACACTCACATACGGCCAGCAGACGGCTCCTACAGGTCACTCAGGAACCAGGGTCCATTCCCATTACCAAGAAACCCGCATCTTAGGACACCGTAACGTTCCAGGAAAACGTGTGCCTTAGTTGGAACGTGTTGTTGGCTACATTCAGCCGGTACTTCTCTGATACTGCACATTCCTCAGGTAGAAGCTTCAGATCAGGCAGAGGTGCAGACTAGAAAGCCCAGTGAGAGAAGTTTGTGTTCAAATCCACTAAGTGCCAAAAGTGAATGGCTACCTGCTGCGACATCCTAGCCCGCTCGACTTTGGATTTACGCATGTTTGGTGGATTCATGTCATTCTGATCTTTTCCTAAGTATTTCTTTTACTTTGATTTCATTTCAGAACTGGTATGCCAAAACCCCTCTGGGTAGAAAGCGAGTCTTGTCATTGACAGTCGGGGGCAAAGAAAAGGAGATGGAGAAAGGGAAAAAGAAAGGAAAAAGGGGGAGAAAGAAAAAGTAATGCCTTTCTGAAGAGCCGTCCTTGAGACTCTTGGGGACAGTGACAGCCCCAGGTCTCCCAGAAGAAGACTCGCCACTGTCCACTGAAGAAGCCCCAAGGAGCAGCACCTTGGAAATGTGGGCACACGGATGCCCCTGCCGGGCCTCGCTGGGTGCTGCTGAACCCTCGGTTGGCGGGGCACACGACACCATGCTCGTGAGTGTCTCCTGATCTGCGTGAGGCTGGTCCCTAGACAGACTTCACTCTGCACACTCTGTTCCAGTTGGACGTTGATCAGTACTAGCATCGAGTTCAGAGTTCGGTAGAGAAGATCCTCAGGGGACAGGCAGTAAAGCCGTGAGGGTATTTGTGGGCTGGCTGTTTACCAACCCACGTACACTGCACATTGTCTTTCACTTGTTTCAATAAATCAATTCTTTGCTCGGGTCATGTGTTCTGTCATGGAATGCAGCTGTTTCCTTGCCCAGCATCCGTGCTTTGCTTGCTGGCACTAAACGCCACCCTAGCAAATGTCTCCACCTCCTAATCTGTAGATGAGCCAGGGAAGAGCGAGGTCTCACCTCCAGGCTGGGCCGGCCGGGGTTCTGTGGAAGCCTCAGTCACTAGTAGGCCAACTCAGGAGGGAGACCACACTGCAGAAAGAGAATAAGTGCAGAGATAAGAAAGCCTAAAGGAAGAACTTAAAAATGGTAGATAAGAAGATACTAAAGGGTGAAAAGGTAAGGGTTCAGGGAAATGTAAATTTTCTAAGAACAGAAAATGTTATTTGGTAGAAAATAGCAAGTAACCAGCTAAACTGTTGAGGAAACATTCGGAGGAAGGAGAATTAAATGGAGACAGGAGGGCTTCATTTGCATGCTGGCTGGTGGGGACACTTTGCCTGGACTTCCGGAGGCCAAGGGACGTGGGGCCTGGGGAGGTAAAGCCCCTCCCCTGCATGCTGACACTTTGGGGCTTGCCACAGAGCCACTCCACAGACTGGGCTCTGCCTCCAGGCTCGCCAGGACTCAGCTGCTCAGTCCACGGGCCTCCGAAGACCAACCATTTCTAGGTGTCCTCTGCCCGTGTCTGTGCACAACAGGCCAATGCCAGCGAGGACACGCAGAGCCCGTCACGGGCCTGTGCACCCTGGACACATTCCGTGCTCACCCCAAAGTACAGCTGCCCCTTAGTACCCACGGGCACTGGTTCCAGGAACCCACCCTCCTCCCCCAAAGGACACCCAAATCCAAGGATGCGCAAGTCCCCTCCATACAATGGGGTGGAATTTGCATATAACCTGCACACATCCCCGTGAAGACTTTGAATCATCTCACAATTACATAAAACACCTAATAAAATGTAAGTGCTCTGCAAATAGCTGATACAGTGTATTGTTTGGAGATCAATGACAAGGAAAGAGAAGTTTAGATGTTCAGATGCGGGTTTTTTCCCAGATATTTTCAGTCTGTGGTTGGTGGGATCCCCACCCACACAACCTGTGGATGCAGGTGGTCTCCCACACATCCTGAGTCCATCTTCTTGAGAACCGCTGCCGTAGGGACCCAATCTGCCTTCCATTACCAAACTGATCCCCAGCTTCTGCACACTGACTTCCTCCTGCCAGCTTCAGGCCTGAGAGGCGGGTGGCCACCCCCCTGACCTCACAGATGACAACCAATCTCCAGGGTGACCCCACCCCATGCCCACCACTCACCCTGGGAAGAAGACCCTTGCTCGTGACCCAAAAAGAAAACTCCAAGGCTCTGGGGCCTGATGTTCTTCAACAAGTAATAGGATGTACACTGCAAAGAAATGAGAATTATAGGTGAAAGGGAACAATTTTTTAAAATACCATTGAACTTGGACTTCAGCAATACACTTTTCCAGAACCATACAAATCTGTGTTGTGAAAGTTTAATGAATAATAACCAAAGGACAGAAATGCACCAGGGGCCATGTTTGTGAGCACCGTCCAGTGGACTCTCCCTGTTGGTGGACACTCTGGTGCTGTGCTCTCCTAGCAGGAACCTCTAGTCAGAGGCCAAAGGTGGCAGCCGAGCCCTTAAATCGTGACTGGTGCACCTGCAGGGCTGTCGTCTAACTACACAGCCCCGTGTGGCTAGTGAGCTGCTGACCTGGATGTGCAGCTGTGAGTAACACGAGTCTTGGAAGCTGGTAAGGCCGCCTGCTAGCCTCCCCATGAGCCCACTGCCGCCCCAGCAAGTCATGCCCACGCTTGTCTCCTGCCTTCCCAGTGTGCGGCTTGCGCTCGGTCCCACGTGGGGCCCTGAGCCTGTCTGAACCTTGGAGAGCATCGGAGGGCTCACCTCAGTGTCCATGACCTTGGCTCTCCTGCGGGGCTCGGCTGCCAGGCACCACCCTGAGGGGCGCCCTGTCGTCACCCACAGGGGCTTCCGGTTGCACACGGCCTCCAGCTGGGCGTGGTGCTGGGGAGGGGACGTGCACACTTGCGCTCGCACACACACACACACCACCTTTTTACACGGAGGCCACAGGCTGCGTGTCCTGCTCCCCCTCCTGGCTCTGTGTGAGACTTCACCCTGAGTGCTGCTTCATCCCAACACACTCAGACCTGCCTCACTCTCACTGCCTGCTCAGCATCCTGCTTCCCGGCTGTGCGGTGACTTGTCTATCGCTCTGCTCTCGAGCAGGCGTTTGGATTATTTCCACCCGTTTGCCATTCCGTCCGTGCCGCAAGGCCCTCCTCCGTTCTTCATGGTATGCGCAGAAACATCTCCGCAGGATATACTCCTCGAGGAGAAATCTCTGAGCCAAATCACTTGTGTGTTTTTCATCTAGATCCAAGCTTGTCCTCCAGAGGGGTGAGCGTAGAAGAGGCGTGTTGCTCACGTCCTGTGGGATGCACCTGTCCTGTGGTCCTCCATGGAGCAGGTGGACCTGCTGGTGAACCAGCCAGCGATCCCTGTTAAGACCCACCCCGCCTGGAGGGGCAAGCTGGGGTGCACAGAAACTCCTGTTTTGAACCATAGTGGAGTGGGTTGACCAGACAGCCCTCCTGTGCAGAAGGGACCAAGACAGTTGCCTGGGTGCAAGGGCAGAGAGGTGGCGGATGAAGGGACATGCTCTTCTCTGAGGTTCTGCTGGGGCCTGACCTATTCCTGGGCCATTATGTGGCAATTAGCTCCTCTTGAGTGTGTTTTTAAGTGAAGGGGACAATAATTAATGTCATTAATCCTCATTAAGAGAGCGTTCTATGGAATGGAATTGGATTGACGTGGAAGATGGCCTCAGCGGCTGCACTCTCAGCCTGCCCTTAGGAGTGAGCAGGTCCCAGGTCCTGAACCGACACCTTTGGGGCGTCAACAAACACCTCAGTTCATACAGAGCAAGTTTAAAATACTGAGTGCTAAAGAACCTGTTTGGGGGACTGTTCCTCGATACTGCAGTTTGGAAAACCAATGGGACCTGGTCCAAAATGTGCTCTCATCTGCCACTGCAGGCCCCGCGATCCCGACGCACTAGGTCCAGCCCAGCAGGCCTTTCGGTGAGCGCCTTCTCGATGCCAGACACCTGCTGGGGTCAGGGTTGCAAAAGTGAGCAGCTCTACAGCCTTGTTGGTGGGGGAGACACTGATAAAATAAATGGTTGTTCAAATGAATGTGCAAAGCCAGATCCGTGCAATTCCCAGGGGGTTAGAATTTGAGACTTTATGACAAAGTGCCGGGTCTGTGTGAATTGTTAGCTCTTCATTTATCTAAGGTCCCTGGCACATGGGATGCATCCCTAAGAGTCTACAGCCTTATTGATGGCCAGTGGGGGCACTTCTCGTGCTGGGCTTCAGGAGGTCGTGCCTAGGGCCTGGGGAGGTGGAGAATCCTCCTCTGCACGCTGGTTTTGCTCTCAGATACCTGTCTCCTTGTGCCAGGCAATGAACCCAATTCCTCAACACACAAACAAGCCCAGCACCTCACTCTTCTGCTGCCAAGGGGTCACACGTCCTGGACGCAGTCTGCAGCAATGCTGGAGCTGTGGAGCCAGGGCTCTGATGAACCACAGCCCAGCTGCAGCCCAGGGCACACACACGGAGCGTTTCCAATAGGCGTACATTCAGGCCTCACCCTGGGGGCAGTAGCATGGGGGGCTCCAGCTAGCACGAGCCTGGCACTTGGTGCCATGCCCACAGGAGGCAGCCCTCAGGGACCAACACCAGCCAGTGGATGATTTCTGAGCACCCACAGTAGGCCCTGCCCAGCCACAGGGAGAGCTCCACATTCCTGAGATGGTCACCAGCACTGTGGCGGTGCAAAGACCAGCGGGCAGCTCCCGCCTCCTCGTGGCCAGTGCAATGGGTCCTGGAAGGACCTTTGCAGGTCCCCCCACTCCCATGTGAGACCCTTGCACACTGCACCTTCTCCCTGGTTGGGGGCCACTTTGGGGGTCCAGTGCTCCTCTGCACACCCCTCCATGGACACCCCAGCTCCAGCTCTGGGTTCTTGGTGGCCTTGCCCCAACTCTTCCTCAGGCCCCACTCCAGAGGGGAAGAGGGTCATGGCACCCGGGAAGCACTCGGGCTGAGTGGGCTGGGTGGTTTCCCAAACAGCTGAGCAACCTGCAGCCAGACCAGCCGCACACCTACATCCACATGTAGGCCACATGCACACACACACAACAGACCACACGGTATGCACGCGTGTGTGCAAATGATGTGTGTGAACACGTGTGACATTTGTGAACACACATGCACACATGCAAACCACGCACACTACACACATACATGCCCCGTACATATGCATGCATGCACATACAAACAGCCCACACCGCTCACTACGTGAATGCACACATACATGAGCACACACACAAAATACAGATACACAAGCTTACACACATCCCAGACATACAGGGACATGCACACATTCACGCCTGCACACTCATGTGTGCACACGTCCCTCGCCCTCAGCCCTAAGCCTCCATTCCTGCAGGTGCCATGGCCTGGGTCACCTCAGCTGCGGCAGGGACTGGCAGCAGTGGGAGGGGCCTGGGCGGGTGCTCTGAGTGTGTTGGCTGTTGACTCCTCTGCTCGCTCAGGAAAACATCCTCTTCCTGCTGCCCGTGGGAGTCAGAGGGGACCCCAGCTGCAGCAGGAAGGGCCGACGCCGACACCCACAGCTCCCAGCTGCACCTGAGAGCCGAGAGGCAGAAGGCCACAGCTGCTCCCCAGGACAGCAGAGAGTCATGGTCACTCCAGGGCGTGATCAGAGGTCAATGCGCTGCCAAGTCAAGTGTGCTCCCCCCACCAGACCAGGAGCCCGACGGAGGAGCAGCCAGGAGCTGACCTTGGGATGGGGAGCCGTTCTGGGGACCAGGGGAGCCATGTTTCTTCCTGATTCATGAAATCCCGGGCAAACTCCATAAAGGTCATTCTAGCTCTCAGTTCCTGGGTGCTCAGGACAGAGCCTTCCCAATACAGGGGGTCTGCAGAGCCTTGACCCCGCGCCCCCCGGCCACTAGTGATGAGAGGGGCGGGGCACATCCCAGTGGCCAATCCGCTGGCGGCGAGTCTTCCTCCTGGGAGATGCAGGACTCATCACGAATGAAGTGACCCTCCGCACCTGGCTTGCTTGCAGAGTTTGTGTTTGAGCCAGAGACCTCTCCGGACACAGGTTGGCACCGTCTCAGAGAACAGGGATAACACTTGCCTTGGATCTTAGCTGGCTGCCCACACAACCCTTGGAGCTGGCCGTGCCCCTCAGCAGGCCACGCTGGCCCCTGGAAGGTGGGCTGCTTCTGCCCCACCCAGGAGCCTGGGGGCTCCCGGCTCCCAAACCAGCTGCCTGCTGACCTCAGAGGCGCAGCTGATCTGTCCCAGCCTGGATCCTGTGTAGCCGTCACATTGAGCACTTCATTCTACAGTTGGTGGACCTCAGCTTGGGGCTGCTCTGGGTGCCGCTGCTGCGAGCATCCCGTGTCCATGCACACGCAGGCGTGGCTGCCCACTCTGGCGTGGGTGAAGCGGCTCACGGTCCGAGTTCCTTCTCCCTGATGAAGGACCAGGTTGCCTCGTCCGTCAGCCTGTCCATCTGCCCAGTGAGCCTTTGGACTCAGTTTTACAAAATGCCTGTGAAGCCAATGGTCGGTTTTCCTCTTGGCTTACCTGACTCTTTCTTACCAGTTTCAGACTCATTTCTAGAGAGAAAGGGCTGCAGGCACACGGTTACCCTGTGTCCCCCACCCTTTCGTTCCTTGCACAGTCTTGAGGTGTAGAAGCTCTTTATTGGCCACTTAGCCGATCAGCTCTTCCTTTGGGGGTACAGCTTTTTCTTGTGTCTTTGTCTGCCTCGCCATCCTGAGGTCAGTGTTGCTAGACGTCCGTTGTTTCACTTACCACATTTTTCTACCTGTTCACCTGGAATCCATTTTTGCTTATAGCCAAACCTTCATTTCTTAGCCATGAGTAAATGCAGTACCTTGATTGAAAAGCTTGTCCTCTGTCCTCTGCTGTGCAGAGCCCTGTGCCATTTAAACATTGTTCAAAAATAAGAATGAAAAGAGAAGCAAGTGTTGGTGTGTACCATGTCTTGCTTATGAGTCCTGTACTCTGGTACACTGTGGCTGACCAACCCTGTCTCCATCACAGGAGCCTGTCAGGGGTTCTTTATTCTAATGTCACCATCTTTTCTCTGAAGTGTCTTAGATACGTTTGACCCTTTGCAGCTTTAAACAAATTTAGAATCAGCTTATTCATTTGCACCAAAAAAAAAAAAAATCTATTTTAATGTGTATCACTTTAAGCCTGAATCCACAAGAGTAATTTGAGAATAACCAGCATCTTAGTGAGTTCTCCAGCCCCTCAAAGTACCCTTTCCCAGCATTTGTCATGGCTTTTATAAGTTTTCTCAGTGATTTAAATTTTATGATTTAATGTATAGATACATCTTTCCTTCAATTTATATCTTTGTTTTTAGATAATTTTACATGATAAATTATACTTTTGAAACTTTATGCCTTTTTTACTGGTATGTAGAAGTAAGGTTGACTTTTTATATAGATTTTATATTCATTGACATGTTAACTTGCTATCTAACTTTAATTATCTATCTATAGATTATTTGGATTTTTTAATGTCCTTAATCATATTCTCTTTGAATAATAACAATTTATTTATTTGCACTAATAATTTCTTGCTTTGTTTCACTGACTTGGTCCCTTAGTTACAATATTGAATAGAAATAAAATCAAACAGAGCTTGGGATATAGCTCAGTTGGTAGCATGCTTGCCTTGCAAGCACAAGGCCCTGGGTTCAATCCCCAGCAGCACCAAAAAGAAGAGAAATAAAATCAAAGGGCTAGGGCTGTGGCTCAGTGGAAGAGCACTTGCCCAGCACACATGAGGCCCTGGGGTCACTCCCCAGTACTGTGAAAAAGGAAAGAAAGAATAATAGAAGGGCTTCTTGTTTATAATCTCAGCAAGAAAAATATTCACCACCTCACTTTTAAGTAAGTGCAAAATTTGACTAGATTTTCTGAAAATATAATTAATTGTTCTAAAATATACTTTATCAGATTTATTGTGCTAAGAATTTTTACCAGGCATGGATATATGGACTCATATCAAGTGTTTTCACACCCATTGAGATGATCACACAACCTGTTCCTTTATCATCAAAACTGATTTAATCAAATAATTCTAATTGAATTTTCATTATTTATAATGAAATAATTATTTATTCAGATACTCATAAGAAATAATACAAAGAGGTCTCCCCTAGGAGTCACTTTGCATAACTATAGTATCCCATTGATGCATTGTTCTGATTTTACTCAGATTTCCTCAGTTTTATTGGTACTCATATTTGTGTGTTAAATTTTATGCAGTTTTGTCACCTGGGTATGCTTGTGTCTCTGTGACCACAATCGAGATACAGTACAATCCCAACACTACCAGGATCTTCACTTGGACCTTTAGAACACACCCACTTACCTCCAGCTACCCCTTCTATATAACCCTGGGTAACCACCAATATGTCCTTCATTTCTAAAATTTCATAATCCCCAGAATGTTGTATGAACAGACTAACACAGTTTGATGACTTTTGGGACTGGCTTTCTTCACTCAACAAAATCCCATGGAAATTATCCCAGATTATTTGTGTATCAGAGGTTCATGATCTTTTATTGCATAATGGTGTTCCATGGTGTGGATGCACTACAGCCGATTCATCCAGACATCAGATGAAGACATGTGACAGTGTCAGTTGTTAGCTATTGCACATAAAGCTGCTCTAAGAATTTGTGTACAGGGTTTTGTGTGAACATAAGTTTTCCAGTGAAAAACAGATAAATGCCCTCAAAGTGCAAGCTCCAAGTCTATGTATGTTCAACTTTTTAAGACCATCCCTGCTCTCTAGAAAAGCAGGACCATTTTACAGTTCCACCAGCAGTGTACTGGTTATCCAGTTTCTCCATATCCTCTTCAACATGTGGAATTGCTGCTATTTCCTATTTTAGCCATTCTGATAGTGGTGTAATAACTGGCTTTTGAGAACTAAATAAGTCCTTCTTTTTCAACAAAGTGGCACTTTTGATCAGTCATCTTTTTATGCATCATTTTATTTCATTTGGTAACATTTTGCTTAGAATATTGCTGTGGCCCCATCTCTCAACCATTGCTGTTAATTCAGGAAAGCACCAGCGAAGGACAATGGGGGATTGAGAAAAGACGAATAGACACATAGAGAAAAAGCTGAGGCCAGGTGGGACATCACCCTCTGTTGGAGGACAATGACTCAGACCTAGTACAGCACATTTATTATATAGGTTTCATCATCCAAAGGTTATTTGTGGGAAAGTTTCAGCAAAGCAGGCAATCTGAAGGATGCAGGACTGGCAAGACATTCCCTAATGTCTTGTTATGCTCATAATTCTCTATCCTTGGGAGTTGGTGCCTGACCTCAAGGTCCAGACTAATACCGCTCTGCACCTTTGCACAGTCTCCTCACCATAGCACCTGGGCCATCTTGACCTGCACCTTTGCCCAGGAAGTTCCAGGACAGCACAGCCACGAGGCAGTCAGAGAGACCTTGATTCAAGTCACCGCTTTCTACCAAGTATTGCATGTATTCTTACATGAAACTGTTCTATAATTTTCTTCTCTTGTAATATTCTTATTGGACTTTCATATCTAGATCTCATACAATCAGTCGCAAGTGTTCTTTTTTTGCAAGGATTTGTATAAGATAAACATTTTATTTTCTTTAGAGGTTGGTAACTTGGACAGGTGAATATATTTGGAGAATATATATTTCTTTGTAGAAAGGATTCTAATTTCCAATTTAATTTCTTAATGCATTATAAAGTTTCAGATTTTCTATTTCTTCTAGTGTCAGTTTTGGTAAACTGCATTTTTTAAAGGAACTTGTTCATCTAGATTTTCACATTTTTAGCAGAAAGTTATTTGCAGTCTCCTCATTATTTTTATTGTCTGTAAGACAATAGGATTCCTATTGTCAATTCTTGACGTTAGTTATTGTGCCTTTTCTCTTTTCTCTCGATTGGTGTCATCAGGGCTTTATCTTTTTAAAAACAAATGTTCAAAGAGCCAGGTTTTGGTTTTGATGACTGTCTCCATTGCAATATTTTGACTTTATTCACTTCCGTTCTTTATTATATCTTGCCTTCTATACTTTTTATGATTTAATCTGGTCTTCTTTTTCTGATTCCTGGAGAACAGATACTCATTGATGCTTAGTTCTTCTGCTTTTCAGTACATTCATTAATACTATAAACTTTTCTCTGAGAATCTCTTTCTTGATCGTCATCAAGACTGAAAACAACAACTCCCAGTGTGAAATGGGACCCACAGAAGGTATTTCAGGGTGTGCACAGGTGCGCATGGTGTTGGGAGGGCATATGTGAAGGTCGGCAGGACCTCTAGACAGGGAGGTTGTGAGCATGCTAGTTTCTTTGTTGCTTTCTGAATTTTGTTAGGTTCTGTTCACTTAGTGTGTGCCATATTCGCAATTTGAATAAAATATACATTTTAAGAACTGTGCTTCACACATGCAAATTAAAAGAATGAGATCACAAACTAGAAACAGAGGCGTGGGCCACCATGATACTGTGATTTCGAAAGCACAGTGGAACCAAAAAAAAAAAAAAAAAACTCTTTTAAAGTCCCATGAATCTAACATCTGTAGCAAAGAGGATCTAGTAGTGCCTCATTCCCGTTTTGAATGTGAATCTTAACTTTTGTACCAAATCTTATCTCCCCATGTCCTTGAAGAGCACTGCTGCCATCCCAAGTTCTGTTTGTAAAACCAGGTAACCAGTCAGGCTTTGGAAAGTGTGGGTTTTAAGGAATCAGTTGATGACGAGACACAGGAAATGAACACGACTTCACTTAGCTGGACACTGGCCTAGG
Source organism: Sciurus carolinensis (assembly GCF_902686445.1). Classification (NCBI taxonomy): domain Eukaryota; kingdom Metazoa; phylum Chordata; class Mammalia; order Rodentia; family Sciuridae; genus Sciurus; species Sciurus carolinensis. The sequence continues at coordinate 179,165,752 of NC_062215.1, read as the reverse complement.
AAGCACAGGGGCATGAGCACCTTAAGATATCTACAGGGTAGAAACACTAGAAGACAGGAAGCGGAGAAGAGGGCCACGCACTTTACCCCAGGAAACCCACCTGCATCCTCAGTGGCCCTGCCTGGCATCAGGTCACACGTCAAGGCCGATGACAGTGTCCAGTCGTGCACTCATCTCTCAGACCACGTCCAGAACCACACGCCCACCCTGCTGCCACACCCAGAGTCCTGCCACCTGGCTTCTTTAGTTCTCTGTGCTGTCTTGACCCTGAGCCCAGG